>NC_025998.2:45732904-45766256 GCF_000442705.2 Elaeis guineensis
AAATATCAAATTCTTGAAGCCACATCAAAGAAGAAACTATTTCCCATCATAAAAGCAACATAATGCAAAGCAAAAAAATCTCCCCATATCTATTCCATCAACAATGTTGAATACATAGCCAAACAAGGATCCACCAATGCAATAGTTCCGATCCTTAGCCAAAACCCATACAAATAAAGAGAAAACAAGAGTTACTAGAATAAAAAAGTAGTGTATCCACTAGATAGCCTTGGTGATTCTTCCTGCAAGACTCAGTCCGAGGTGGAGGCAGCTGAAAGAGGGCATCGATGGAGGACATGAGCACTGAAAAAACCTGCAAGAGAGTCCACTCATGTTGGAGGTTTTTTATGGAAGACTCTCTAATACTTAAGTCAGCTGAAGCTTGAAAATAGTAAAAAAAATGATGGAAGAAAAATGCACAGAGGAGTTCTCTCTGGTGTAGAAGGAGGGTTTATTAGTCCCTCATCGATTATGAGTCAAGGAAGACTTTGGCATATATAGAAAGAGACCATCCTTTCCATACGAGGTATTCTTTTGAAAGATAAAATTATAAGGTCTATAAGTTAGAGTAGACCAATATCTCACGCACCGAGCCATGAGCCCTTAACCGCAATAGTGGTGCACTAGGAATGGGGACCATCCCTACAACTATAAGTCTCCTTCATCTGTATACAGTCTATGGTTAAATAAGGAGGAGGATATTTTTCATTCATACACAGACTCCTCCTTTACTAAAAAACTATAGTGAAATAAGGAGGAAGGCACCTCTTATCTGTTACAGACTCCTCCTTAACTAGAGGCTATATTGTGGTGTAGAAGGGAGGGCATCACTAGTCCCACATTGATTGTTAGTTAAAAAAAACTCTGATTTATATAGAAAAAGATTATTCTTTCCATGTGAGGTATCTTTTGAAGAACAAAATTATAAGACTTATAGACCAGAGCAGACAATACCTACATGCCAAGCCATGAGTCCTTAGCTGCAATAAAGGTGGGAGAAGGTGGGGATGGGATGAGAAGAGATCTCAATGAAGTAGATGAGGAGAGTCAACAGTTATGAAGGGTGACCTCATGCAGTGGATAGTCGAAGCCGAAGTGGGAAAAAACAAGGAAGGCTCAAAACCACATTGGAGAATTGAGGATTCATGGCTACGAGGGTAGGATGGTAGGGACGCGAACTGAATAGGGACACTGAAATGATTTATATATGTATGTATATATGTATGTGTGTATATGTACAAATACAGATCTGCTCAATTTAAATCAAGTTTTCTAAAACTTAAATCAAATCTAAACCAATTTTTTCTATTTATAAAATTTTTAAAACAAATTAAAACCAAATCTAGAAAAATATGATCCAAACCAAATCGAAATAACCAGTTTGAGTCGATTTTATAATTTGATTAGTTTGGTTGCACACCCTATTAACCAAGTTAAGAACGAGGATGCACTTGGCTTGATCACATGTCTAAATTTTTTAATTAATCTTTTTAAATAGAAATGGTCCATTTATTCCAAAAAATCATAAAAATTATATATGGCCCAGATAGCTACAATTCTTGATTTACTAATTTTTAATTATTTTATTCTAGAATATTCATGTGTCAGAATATGATCGATGGCATCATCTTTTAATTTTCATGATAATTTGTATTTTCCTTCAAAAAATTAAAGAAATTAGCAGAATATTGAAAATAATGATTCTTGATTCTATATGCTCCTAAATTAGGTTCAAATGCCATGTAGTATAATCTGAGTAGAATATTTATTGGTTCAAATAATGCATTTTTATTCTACATATTAGTTTCTTAAAAAATGATATGTGCTAAAAATTAGATATCATTGAATTGCAATTTTTTTGAAATAATCATATGCATGTTTGATTAATTTAAATGCTATTTTCCATATGAGTTGGAGCATGAATTGAGTTCATATGCTTTTATGAATATTTAGGGCCAATTACTTGTATGCATCATTTAAATAATGAGAACATAATTACTTAGCTGCTTAGATGAAATCATGCAATTTAAATAACAAGCCTGTAGAAATTTGTATTTGAGTGGAGTTCTTGGTTAATTTGGTAGGATTCAAAGGAACTCTAACCTAGAACTAAATTTTTGCATAAATAAACTAAATTTATAATAATTCAACATTTATGACATAAAAAATGGTCAAAAAAGAATTTTTAATTTTATAATTTGTGTTAGATTATCATTATTTTTACTATTAATTCTATATTTTTAATATCTCTATAATAGTTATTATTATCCTCAGCTTATAAGACTACTATGCTTAAGCTGAATAAGAGTGAAAAATTGAATAGTGATAAGTTTAATATTTGGCAGCAAAAGTTTGATACATTCTCCAAGAGACAGAAATTCTAGGGACTTTTAAGCATACTATGGTTGAACCTAAGCATTCTTATACTCCACATAGAAGAGATTAGGAGATTTATCAAAATTGGAGCAAAAAAAGAATTGCACAACCTGCACCATATTGTTACACAGTATGCAAGATGATCTTATGTATCATTTCATGACACACTAACAAGTGATATATTTTTATATTTATTATAGATATTTTTGATAATTTATGATGCTAACATCTTTTAAAAAATCTAATTTCATAAATAAATTAAATTTTCTTACAAAAATAGATAATTTTAAAATATAAAATTAGAGCATATTTATGAAAAATAGATGTTAAGTTAATTGAGTAATTTTAAGTATCAAAATAATAAAAAATTATTAAAAAATTTAATACATATTTTTTCTTATTTTTTAGATAAAAATCAGAGCAAAAGTCAAGTCAAAATATCCTAAAAATATTGAAAATTGCCTTTGGTGTATGGTGGATCAATCGCTCGGTCTATGGATTCAAGGGCACGATCCATAGAAAATGCTTCACGGTGTTTGGCATAGCTCACAGGCGGGCAGAAGAAATTTTTGCAATCCGACGGTTGATATCGCTCTTGATATGTGATTTGACGGTCGAGATTATGCATTACCATATCCAGCGATGGTGGCCCACTTCAAGTCCTCGATCCAACAGTCCAAATTCATCCAGAACCAGATCAGACGATTGCTGTTCATTGTCGGTTGAAAAGAAAAATTTTTTGCACAATCTGACGGTCGAAATTCAATCCATCATTCGATCCGATGGCTGTGGTTATTCCCGACTGAGAATAGGATATAAAATATGCAATCCAACGGCTAAAATCAAATCTGATGTGAGATCCAATGGATGATAGAGTTTTTGACTGTAAGAAGGACTTGATCTACATTTTCTGGGCAGATCTGGGTGGTCCAAAGAAGATCCGACGATCAAAACTTAATATTATGGGTATTATACGATTTTTGAGGATTTTAGGACTCCTTTTGTGACCAAAAAAAGGTGAAAAATTCACCTATAAATAAGAGGTCTAAAAATAAGAGTAGAAAAGAGAAAAAAATAGTAAAAATATGAGAAAAAATTAGAGAAAAAAATTAGAAAGGTTTAGGGATCTAAGAGAAAGGATGAATATGGAGCTAGAGATCTTGATGCGTGGCTAAATCTCTTTAACCCAGGAATACGATGAAGCTTGTAAATAGATTTTTATTTTTTTATGTATTTAATTTTTATGTAATAAAATTATACTTTTATTTTATATCATTTTATTCTGAGGTATTGATCTAGTCTACACAGTCTAAACCATCCACTGACGTGCCATGATCTTTGGATATGGTACGTGTCTAAAACAGATGGATCATGATATTTTAGATTAAATCTTATATTTTATAATTAAATTTAGATAGTTTATACTCTAATAGAATGAGCTGTGATCTACTGATACAATCTGTACCTCTCAGAGATAAGCTATACTAATATCCTAATCATAAGAATTAATATTGCAACATAAAAAAAAAATAAATCTAATTTGCATGGTGGATTCAAAATTCTTGGATTATCTCTCTGACTTATTTTTTTTCATAAATTAATTTATATTTATAATTAAATTTTTATTATTTTATTCTTTCTTTAATCTTTTTACAATCAATTCTCTTTTATTTCTTCTTCAAAAAAAAAAGAAAAACAATCGTCCTAGATCCTCGTGGAAACGATCCCAACTCATCCTATCTATATAGTTTGAGTTGGTTTCTATTCTTGACCACCTACGATAGTGTTCAAATTTTGACACCATTGTCGGAGATCTAGACATGATTTTTTTTTATTTAAAAAAAGACTTTCTTTAGTCTTATTCTTAGTTTCTTTTTATTTGCTTTCTAACTTACTTAGTTCCTTAGTCAAACTTACTTTCATCCATAAAAAAAAAAATCTCTATATTGACACCTCATAATCTACATAGGAAATAAGATACTTAATCATAAAACTTAAAAAGTAAAACAAATCAATTTACTCTTGACTAACTACCAAATTTGACCATCTTTTCTTCTTTCATTACATAATTCCATAAAATATCTTAAGGGCACAAACTCTAAACAAGATAAGGTAAAAATTTCATCACCCTTCCTTGACTCATAAACCACCATCCTGCATATTGCATTGACCTAAACTTTAACCTAAAATTAATTAGACGTTGGCCCCTAAGGACTCTCAAGCTCAATAGGACAAGGGATCCTAAGAGTTGGATCAGATTAGGAATAGTCAGTTTGACTAGTGTCTAGAAAAGTAGTTCAGAAACTACGTCCTGAAAGAAGATGGTTATTTAACTAATTTCGTTCACTTATCTGACCAACTCAGTTGGTGTCTAAGGAAAGCAATGAGGAGACCCCCACCAACCTTATACTTATCTGGCCAGTTGAATGGCTAGTCTTTTACCTGAAGTGCTTAAAGGCAACATTGACAGTTAGGAGCTGTCTAAATCTAGGGTTACCCTTAGCTAAGATTGACTGCATAATTTGATTACTAACCTACAACTATTAACCCTAATTAAAACACTCTTCTCTATCATCTCTTGATTTAGGACTCCTTAAGCTCTCATCTTTAGAATTCTCTTCTCATCTATCTCTCTTTCCTCTTCTCTTTAAAAATATATATATATATAAATAACTAAAAATTTCTAAATTTCTTCTTGAACAAGGATATCTATCAATTAGTGAGAATAGATTCAAACTTTGCATCGAGTCCAATAGACCTTAAGCCCACTATGGGTGAACCCAAACATGAACCTCGAGTACTGAAAGACCTTTACTACCCAGTTGGATTAGCCCAATCCTCATGTATCTGACTCCCACAAACTTATGCCAATTTTGAAATTAAATCTCAGATCATAAACATGCTTCCCAAATTCATCAAAATCAAAGATGCATACATTTTTATAAGAGAATTTAAGAAAGTATGTGCCACGATACGGCTTCAACAGCTCACTGAGAATGCTGTAAAACTTAGGTTGATCAACTTTGCCCTCAAGGATAATGCCAAAAAGTGGTTATACAGTCTTCCTAACCAATCCATAGCATCATGAGAGGGTTTTGTTAAAGTGTTCCTGAAAAATTTTTTTCCACACCATAAGACTGTCAAATTTAGGAATAAAATTAATCAATTTTATCAATTATCTGGTGAGTCTTTTTGGAAGTGCTTTGATCATTTTAAGAACTTTTTGAGTCAATGCCCACACCATAAAATAGAAACTTAGAGGCTGTGCTAAATTATTTATGAAGGACTAGACCCAAACTCTAGAACCATGTTAGAATCAATGTGTCAAGGTTAATTCATGAATAAAGAACCTATAAAAGCCTGATAATTTCTAAAGAATCTAGCAGAAAAGAGCCTATAATGAAAGATTACTAAGAAACTCGATAGACTCACACCTTCAAGAGGAGATGTATATCAAGTTCTACCTTCCCTAGCTGAAGAGGCTAAATTTGCATCTTTGATCCGTAGGATAGAGGCCCTAGAACTCAAGAAATATACCCAAGTGAACCAAGTTGCAACATCCACATGTAATGGATGTAATGCCACAAACCACACAATAGAAGGATGTCTTTTCTTGATGGGTCCAATCGAGAATGAAGTAGCACAGGTGAGCGCAGCCTATCAAAGATCCATAAATGATCCCTACGCACCAACGTACAATCCAGGATGGAAGAATCATCATAATTTTTCTTGGTCATAAGGGTCAAACTCAAGTAGACCTACCTTCACTCAATCCAACCCCAGATTCACTCAATCATCAAATAATCCATCAGATTTTAGTAATGATCAAAGGCTTAACTCGCTAGAAAAGAGTCTAGAAATCCTAGCGAAATCGACTACTAACACCAACACTACACTAAACAACTTCATGCAGACCACGAGGTAGCTTTTAACTTCCAACACCCAGGCTATTGCCCTTTAGAGATGCAGTTAGGTCAATTAGCCATGGCTAGCTATGAGTGAAAGAAAAAAAGATAAACTACCGAGTCAACCCGAGGCTAATCCTAGAATTCAGAATAATAAAGGACCACAACAAGGAGCTCAGATCAATCAATTAAACATAATTCACACCTTAAGATTTAGAAAATAAGTAGACAACTATGTCAGTACATCTGAAGATTAAGATGGCCCATTGTCTAAACCATGTCATGAGCAAGTAACCGATCAGACCGAGTCTAAGGAGCCAGATAAATCTAAAGAGTCAACAGAGATTGACGAAACACCCAAGCCACTTGTAGAATCCACCTCAAGGTTTAAGCAAGTCAAGACATCACCCACTAATCCTGTAGCTCCTTTTCCAAATAGACTTAGGTCTAACAGATATTCAATCCATATGAATCAAATCTTAGAGATGTTTAAACAGTGAAAGTAAATATTCCTCTACTAGATATGATCCAACAAGTTTCCACATATGCCAAATTTTGCAAAGACCTATGCACAAAGAAGAAGACCACCAACATCCTCAAAAAAGCCTTCTTGGCAGCTAGTGTGAGCTCATATCTGTCGAGCCACATGTCTGTTAAGTATAAAGATCCAGGGTCTCCGATAATCTCTTATGTCATTGAAGAAATCATCACTGATAGGGTCTTATTAGACTTAAGGGCTAGTATGAATATCTTACCCTATTCAGTCTATGAAAAACTAATGATAAGATAATTAAAGCCTACAGAAATCACATTGCAATTGGCAGGTCGATTAGTGAGGGTCTCCAAAGGACTTGTGGAGGATGTGTTAATCAAGGTCGGCAATTTTATTTATCAAATGAATTTTGTGATCTTCAAGACTGAACCAGTATCTAATCCAAAAGATCCTATCCCAGTAATCTTAGGAAGACCATTCTTATGTTGAAAAATATATCCCAAAAGCCAATCGTCAAGCTATTGACAGTTGAGCAACCAAGTATTGTAATTGATTTGTTAATAAATAAAATATATTTTTGATATTTTTATCATAAGTTTTCATCTTCTAACGAACTCCGTTGTTATGATGAAGTTCTTAGGACTATTTAAGTTCGATAAAGAGAGGTTTATCAATTAGTCTTTAAAATTATTCACGATCAAATGATAGGCTGTTAATAAGGATGACAGCTTCTATCGAGCATAGGTCGCTGTAGGCCATATGGGTTGGTTGTCTTCTTAATCAAGGAGGGTAGAGATACTGGTATGGCATACAGGTAAGATGTAAGGATATATCATCATTGAATGTGACTAACTCCAGAGCATTCTGCTGTCAAGAATGTCTCTGATGGGATATAGGTATAAATGTCCCTTAGACCTGAGATCGCCTCAGTGACTTGCAAGCAACTCACTATGCTTTGGTACTGGAGTAATTAAATTTTTAATTCAATGATGGAAGGCTTCTGGGCACAGTCAAATACTTGCAAAGTTAGAGTGTGATCGAGATGGGATTGACTACTCCAAGAGTTAAAGAATGAGTCGCTGTATTTCAATTTAGCAAAATCTTGGCCAGGATAATCCATCAGATGAATTTGATATTTTGAAATACAATGTGGACAACTTGATCAGAGTTGACAGTTGAACTCTGAGGTGTCCTATGATCATTTTGGTCAAGGAGTTGAATTATATGAAAACTATATCCGCATGGGTTCTAATGATGTTGTTCTACACATTTGACCTATCCGACCGTCGGGTATCATTACTAGATGGTTACTTCGATTGGTACAAAAATTTATTTCTATGCTACTGACTTAGGTTCAGACCTATGAGGTCACATACATTAGAGTTCATGATCCGATCGGATGGTTGATCAACGATTAAAAATTATTCTAGGGTTAAACGATCAATATGATTGACATTTAACCTAGTATAAGTGTTGCAAGAGGATAGATTAGCAATTTGATTGCTAATTGGCTTAATTTGATTAAGCTAATAGATTGAGATTAAATTTAATTAAATATAATTTAGTTAGATTTAGTTTGGGCTAGATTGGATCAAGTTTAATTGATTTATTGGATAAGCCAAGTGCAAGAAAAAACTAGTCCTAGTTCAATTAGGACTTAGGTCAACCTAATTTTTAATTTGATTAAAAAATTAAAATAGATTTAAATCTAATTTAATCTGATTAAATTAGATTTTTAATTAGGTTAAATCTATTTTAATTGGGTTGATCTAATTTTATTTTGATTTGATTTGAGAAACCAAATTAAAATAAGTCATAAGATAGAATCCTAGTAAGACTAGGATTCTACCTTGTGCCACATAAGCCCCCCACGCTCTCTCTCTTATTCCATGCCAATTTTCTCTTATTTTGTATGATAAAAATCTTCTCTCAGGTCTTCACCATGCCCAAAAGGTTTTCTCTCTTCTTTCTTACATGAAAGATGGTTGTGGATCAAATCAAAGTAGGAATAAGTTTGGATTTCAAATTCTATGAGATAGAGTTTTAGAAATCCAAAACTCTTTCTTTTTTGCACCAATTTTATCCAAATTTTTTCTAAAATTTTTATGAATTTTATGGCACTTGATATGTGCCATTTGCTGTTAGTCTACACACAAAAAAAAGGAGGGGGCACCCAAGAGTTGGGCGCCTCTTATCTTGCCATGTTTGGATAAACCTTGACTAGGTATTTGACCTAGACAAGGACTCTATCATATCTCTCTATATAAAATAATTTTTTTATAAAATTTTTACAAAAAATAGATCAAAGAGAGACCTTTGGCATGTCCAAAAATCAAAGAGAAAGAAGATTGGGGCATGGAGATATAATAGATACAAAATAGAGTGTCTAGAGAGAGCAAAGAGAAGAAGAAGAGGGTCTTCTTCTAGGGTTGTTGTGTTCATCTCTTCCCTTCCTCCATCCTGAGTTTTCTGAGAGTGTCTCAGATCTAAAACTTCTTCTCTTAATTTTTATCTTTGAAAGAGTCTAAATCAAGAAGAAGGAGGTACTTGATCAACCATCGAAGAAGGATCAGTGCAGTAGTAGCATACTGTGCTGATTTCCTGGAGCAGGACTTCTGATCGAGATTTGTGGACTTGTGTGAATGACTCCTAGAGGTCGGATGTATGTGTGGCTCGCAACATCATCTTCAAGCCTGGATCAACAAGGTTAGAATATCTAACTTGCAAGGTAATAGATCTGATCTATTGTTTATTACATACATTAGATGTAGCATAAAAATATGTTGATATGATCAACATGTAGTTCATTCTCTATATGTTTTAATTTTTAACTTAATATTATTTAATAATCAAATAATAAAATTTTAGATCTAAAAATTTTTTAATTTTATAAAATAAATTTTAATTTATTTTAGTCTTTCACTGCATGATCTTGAAAAAATTTCAAGATCTAACCCTGAAACCTATATCTGGTTTCGTCAATTGGTATCAGAGTCAGGTTATTTATTACATGATTATTTATACATATTTAGATTATTTCTTAGATTAGATCTAATTTATAATCTGATTATTAAATCTAAAATTAAAATTTTTAGATCAATCACGAACTGCAAGGTTGTCCTACTGTAAGGTTTTTCCCTTACAGTGCAAAGGTTGTCCTAGTTTGTGTAGATCTATCTTTAATCATAAATTTATTAGATATGATCTAGATTAAATTTATGATTTATTAGATTTAAAAAATATTTAAATTTAAAATAAAATCTCTTTGTTAATATAACCTGCACAAAGAATCATCATATTTTTGTCTGAAAAATTTGTGCAGTTTAAAGTTGAAATTATTTCAATTACATGAACCTGTTTAGATTAAATCTAAAGTAGTTTCATATTTATTTTATTTGCATCTTGATTATGAATCAAGCATGCAACTTGATTGGTGAAACCATGTTGTAAAATTATTTTACAAACATAAAAATTATTTTCAAAAAGTCGAACCCCAACCCTCAGCCCAAAACTTAATTGAGAATTAAGAAGTTATTTTGATTAGATTCTAGGATTGTGAATTGAAGAACCTAAGACACAAACCATAACACATTGGATTAATGGGTTAGTGGAAATTAAGTCCACTAATTGGGTTAGACCTAAGGTTAGATTAAAGATGGACTTAATTAGAGAATTGACTAAATCTAATCAATTATTGTCTTAGATTAGGTCAAAAATTCTCTAGATCAATTACAATAGTTATAATTAGTTAAGTCCATATCTTTAACGAGAACCAAATGGACTTGATTCTTGGCTAAGCGGTCTAGCACGAACTGTTAGGTTGATCCAATCGAAACTAATTAAATCAGTTGGTATCTAAAGTAAACCAGACCGGTGGTTTTTAATTGGAAGTTCGCTTATCTGACCATTTCTGATGGTGTCTAAGGCAAGCTTTGGCAGACTCTCCCACCAATCAAACTTACCTGGCCTCTTGGTGAAATTATATTTTGATTGGATCACTTGACTATTCGAGCTGACCCATGTCAGTTAGGTAAATCAGTGTGACTGATTTAGGTGCTCCTAGACCAGCCCTTTTAATGGTCTCCCTTAAGCTGACTTGGTGAAGTCAGTGGGAGGATCATGATAAGCTGGTTCATCTGACCTCATCCTCTAAATCAATTAAATCTTTTAAAATTATTAGATCCTTAAAATAAAATAGTTATGGTGATAACTAGATCATAGTCTCCCATTAAGTAGATGATAATGGATCCATCAGTTGGATAATCATTGGAGGCCCAAAGGCTTGGTGCTTATCAGCTGATAGAATTATCAATCATAATATGATTTTTTGACTGCATCTTTCTAAATGGTGGTTAGGTTAGCCAACCAAAGTTGGGCCTAATCATTCATTGGCTAGATGGGCAAAATATGGTCATGTTAATGGTTGGACCTAACCAGACCTTTTCAATGGAGGCCAAAGCCTACTGATTAGGGACTGGGGCAAAATTAAAATTACTAAAAATTATTTAGAGAAATAATTGGTTATGAACCTACCTTTAGATGTACATAGATTAGCCAACCAAAGTTGGGCTTGTGTGCAGTCTAAGTGGATTCTAGTACCCACTAAGGAATTAGGATAATTCCTCGAATTAGAGGTAGAGGCTACCAATTCGAATAAAATAGTGGGAGAAACCTTTTGATTAAAGTCTAAATCTTTAGGTTTAATAAATTAATTACTAATTAGGTTATAATTTTTCTTTGTGTAGATATGGCCACTTCTCTATTGCTCCGATCATTGTTGGACAATGATAAGTTGGTGGGACCCAACTTCGGTAGCTAGTATCGAAAGTTGAAGATAGTTCTGGAGCATGAACGAATCCTATATGTAATAACAGATCCTGCACCTGAGGAGCCAGCTGCCAATGCATGTGGAATAGTCAGAGATATTTATCAAAAGTGGCTCAGTGACCGGACCACGGTGCACTGCATCATGCTGGCCACCATGAGCGATGAGTTCAGTCGCAAATTTGAGATGGCTCAGCCAAAGGACATGCTTCAAGTGTTGCAGGATGCTTTTGGCATACCCGATGATGTGGAGAGGCACAAGACTAGTTGTGCCATCTTCAATGCCAAAATACGGGATGGTGCCTCTGTCACTGATCATGTATTGTACATGATCGAGCTGATGGAGTGTTTGAGCAAGCTCGACTTTCCCTTGCATGAGCAGCTTGGGAAAGATGTAATACTGAACTTGCTGCCCAAGTCTTATCTCACATTCCTCACTCATTATAGAATGACAAAATCTGAAGTAAACTACCACAGATTACTGGGGTTGCTTCAGAACTTTGAGAAGGATCACCAACTCCATAAGGAGTCGATGAACTTAGTAGGAGGTTCATCTTCTGGTTCTCGATCCTTTAAGAAAAGAAAGAAGAATAAGAAGAAAAAAGTGAAGAAGGTGCAAGTTCAGGCTGGGACATCAGTGCAGGGCCAGACCAAAAAAATCAAGCCCAATAAGAGTCAAGCTGAATGCTTCTTTTGTAAGAAGTGGAGGCACTGAAAGAGGAACTATCCTCAGTACATTGCCTCCCTAGACCCGAACAGGCAGAGAAAGCAGCAAGCTGTTGCTGGGCAAGGTATTTATATGATAACTCTTTACAATTTCTCTATTTGTGATATAACTGACTGGGTATTGGATACCGGTAGCCCTTACCATATTTGCAATTCATTGCAGGGGTTGCAGATCAGTAGGAGATTCGAACAAGGCGAGAGGTTCTTGAACGTTGGAGATGGAAGACCAGTTCCAGTTCTAGTATTAGAAATCTTGAAACTTGTATTTGAGTCCCATACCGTTGTTCTTAATGATTGTCATTTCTGTCCCAATTTCTTTTTAAATGTTATTTCTATAGGCCTTCTGACCAAAAATGATTATAAAATTTCAATAAAGAAACAAATTTGTAATATCATTATAAATGATGTTACTATTTTTTATGGATATTTGAACAATGGTATGTATATGTTATCACAACATGTTAACGTAGTCTATTCTACTGGCAAGCACCCTAGATTAGATAGTGTGTCAGGTATCTACTTATGGCACTATAGGCTGGTCATATAAACAAGAACAGAATAAATAGGTTGACTCGAAAGAAAATCCTCGAAGTCAGTGATTGTGAATCACTTCCAACCTGTGAGCTCTGTCTTCTTGATAAAATGATCAAGTCACCTTTTATTGGAAAAGGTGAGAGAGCTACTGAGCTCTTGGGCCTAGTACATACTGATGTATGCAGGCCTATGAGAACAAGTGCTAGAGGTGGATATTTCTACTTCATCACTTTCACGGATGATCTATCCAGATATGGATATGTCTATCTGATGAAACATAAGTCAGATTCATTTGAAATGTTCAAACGATTTTGAAGTGAAATAGAAAAATAAACTGAGAAGAGTATTAAAACTCTTCGGTCTGATCGAGGAGAAAAATATCTTTCTGGTGAGTTTCTTATATACCTAGGAGAGAATGGAATTTTCTCCCAATGGACTCCTCCAGGAACACCACAGCATAATGGTGTGTCTGAAAGGAGAAATCAGACTCTATTAGACATGATCCGATCCATGATGGGTTTTGCCAGCTTGCCGATATCTTTCTGGGGATATACACTCGAATCGATCTGTTATATATTAAATAGGGTTCCAAGTAAGTCTGTAATTAAGATTCCATATGAGATATGGACAGGACGTAAGTCAGTACTTTTACACCTAAGGGTCTGGGGGTGCCCGACCTATGTCAAATGGTTAGTTATAGATAAACTCGGATCTAGGTCTGATAAATGCACATTCATAGGGTACCCCAAAAAGATCAAAGGATATTTTTTCTACCATGCTGATGAACAAAAGGTGTTCGTCAGCCTTAAGGCAATCTTTTTAGAAAAAGAGTTTCTTGGTGAAAAAACCGTTGCCTCTAAGGTTGAACTTGATGAAGTTCAATAGGTAGAAGGACCGACACCAACAGTTGAACCTGAGTCAAATTTGATTAGATCAGATCCGAAGTCCAATGTATCTGTACCATTAAGGTGATCCGATAGAGTACCGCATTAGCCAGACAGATACTATGATTTCTTGGTCAGGGACGGTGATCCCATCGAACTCGATGAGAACGATGAGGATCCGATCACCTATATGGATGCAATGCAGAGATCTAATTCTAAAAAATAGCTTGAAACCATGAAATTCAAAATGGAGTCCATGAAGGTCAATGATGTATGGACATTGGTTGACCCACCTGAAGAGGTTAAACCCATTGGGTGTAAACGGGTCTTCAAAAGGAAGAGGGGCACAGACGGAAAGGTGAAGACCTATAAAGTCCTTCTGGTTGCCAAGGGGTATCATCAACGTTATAGTATTGATTATGATGAGATATTTTTTTCTGTGGCAATGCTCAAATCCATTCGGATAATGCTTGCAATAGCTGCCCATCTGGATTATGAGATCTGGCAGATAGATGTAAAGATAGCTTTCCTGAATGGAGAGCTGATCGAAGAGGTATATATGATACAATCTGAGGGGTTTACATCCATAGATGAGTCCAAGGTGTGCAAGCTTCAGAGATCCATTTATGGATTGAAGCAAACTTCTCACAGTTGAAACATGCATTTTGATAAGGTGATCAAAACGTATGGCTTCGTTAAGAACGGAGAAGAGCCCTGCATCTATAAATGGGCAAATGGTCCAATTGTGATATTTCTTATCTTGTACGTGGATGACATTCTCTTAATCGAGAATGACATCCCCACACTATAGGGAATAAAAGTTTGGTTGTCATCGCAGTTCTCCATGAAGGACTTGGGTGAAGCATCCTATATCCTAGAGATGAAGACCTATAGGGATAGATCTAAAAAGATGCTTGGGTTATCCTAGTCCACGTACATAGACACTGTGCCGAAGAGGTTCACTATGGAGAATTTCAAGAAGGGCTATCTACTGATTGGCCATGAAATTTCTCTCTCTAAGAAAGATTGTCCGACAACTCCTGAAGAGAGAGGGCGTATGAGTAGAGTCCCATATGCTTCGACCATGAGATCTATCATGTACGCCATGACATGTATAAGGTCAGATGTGGCATACTCACTAGGAGTAGTGAGTAGATACCAATCTGATCCTAGAGAAAATCACTAGAAAGTAGTTAAAGTCATCCTTAAGTATTTAAGAAATACTAAGGATCAATGGTTGGTTTATGGCGAGTCAGATCTAAAACTTGTGGGGTTCACAGACTCCAGCTTTCAATCTGACCATGATAATAGTAGAAGCGTGTCGGGTTATATCTTTACTCTGAATGGTAGAGCCATCTGCTAGAAGAGTTTCAAGTAGCATGCTGTGGCAGACTCTGTTTGCGAGGTAGAGTACATCGCAATATCGGATGCCATAAAGGAAGCTGTGTGGCTGAAAAAATTCATCATCGAGCTCAGAGTAGCACCCTCTCTTGATAGTCCGATCTTGCTCTATTGTGACAGCACTGGTGCCATAGCTCAGGCGAAGGAACCCAAAGCACACCAGCGGATGAAGCATATTTTGCACTACTTCCACCTGATCTGGGAGATCGTGGATCGAGGTGACGTCGATCTTCAAAATATCGACGAAAAGGAGAACCTGACCAACCCCTTCACTAAAGCCCTGGCGATAAAGGAGTTCGACAACCACAAGTTGAAGATGGGTATTAGATACTGTGTCGAGTGGCTTTAGGATAAGTGGGAGTTGTTGAAAAATATGTCCCAAAAGCTAATCGTCAAGCTATTGACGATTGAGCAATCAAGTATTGTAATTGATTTGTTAATAAATAAAATATATTTTTGATATTTTCATCATAAGTTTTCATCTTCTAACGAACTCTTTTGTTATAATGAAATCCTTAGGACTATTTAAGTTCGATAAAGAGAGAATTTATCGATTAGTCCTTAAAATTATTCACGACCAAATGATAGGCTGTTAATAAGGACGACAGCTTCTATCGAGCATAGATCACTGTAGGCCATATGGTTGATTGTCCTCTTAACCAAGAAGTGTGGAGACACTGGTATGGCATACAGGTGAGATATAAGGGTACATCATCATTGAACGTAACCAACTTCAGAATATTCTGCTGTCGAGAATATCTCTGATGAGATATAGGTATAAGTGTCCCTTAGACCTGAGATCGCCTCAGTGACTTGCAAGCAACTCATTGTGCTTTGATACTGGACTAACTAAATTTTTAATTCAGTGATGAAAGGCTTCTGGGTACAATCAAGTACTTGCAAAGTCAAAGTGTGATCGAGATGGGATTGACCACTCCAAGAGTTGAAGAAGAATGAGTCACTGTATTTTAATTTAGCAAAACCTTGGCCAGGATAATCTATCAGAAGGATTTGATATTTTGAAATACAATGTGGACAACCTGATCAGAGTTGATAGCTGAACTCTGAGGTATCCTATGATTATTTTGGTCAAAAAAATGAATTATATGAAAACTATATCCGCATGGGTTCTAAGGATGTTGTTCTACACATTCGACCTATCCGGCCGTCAGGTACCATTGCTAGATGGTCACTTTGATTGGTATAGAAATTTATTCCTATACTACTGATTTAAGTTCAAACCTATGAGGTCACATACATTAGAGTTCATAACCCGATCGGATGGTTGATCAATAATTAAGAATCGTTCTAGGATTAAACAATCAATACGATTGACATTTAACCTAGTGCAAGTGTTGCAGGAGGATCGATTAGCAATTCGATTGCTAATTGGCTTAATTTGATTAATTCAATGGGTTAAGATTAAGTATAATTAAATATAATTTAATTAGATTTAGTTTGGGCTTGATTGGATCAAGTCCAATTGATTTATTTGATAAGCCAAGTGCAAGAAAAAATTAGTCCTAGTTTAATTAAGACTTGGATCAACCTAATTTTTAATTTGATTAAAAAATTAAAATAGATTTAAATCTAATTTAATCTAATTAAATTAAATTTTTAATTAGATTAAGATCTATTTTAATTGGGTTGATCTAATTTTGATTTGATTTGGTTTGAGAAACCAAATTAAAATAAGTCATAAGATAGAATCCTAGTAAGACTAGGATTCTACCTTGCGCCACATAAGCCCCCCACGCCCTCTCTCTTATTCCACACCAATTTCCTCTTATTTTGTATGACAAAAATCCTCTCCCAGGTCTTCACCATGCTTAAAAGGTTTTCTCTCTTCTTTCTTACATGGAAGATGGTTGTGGATCAAATTAAAGTAGGAATAAGTTTGGATTTCGAATTCTATGAGATAGAGTTTTAGAAATTCAAAACTCTTTTTTTTTTTTGCATTGATTTTACCCAATTTTTTTTTAAGATTTTCATGGATTTTATGGCACTTGATAGGCACCCTTTTCTATTGGTCCACACACAAAAAGAAGGAGGGGGTGTCCAAGAGTTGGGCACCCCTTATCTTGTCATGTTTGGATAAACCTGGACTAAGTATTTAACCTAGACAAGAACTCTATCATATCTCTTTACATAAAATGAATTTCTTTATAAAATATTTGTGAAAAATAGATCAAAGAGAGGACTTTGGGGAATCCAAAAATCAGAGAGAAAGAAAGTTAGAGTATGGAGATATAATAGACACAAGATAGGGTGTCTAGAGAGAGCAAAGAGAAGAAGAAGAGGGTCTTCTTCTAGGGTTGTTGTGTTCATCTCTTTCCTTCCTCCATCCTGAGTTTTCTAAGAGCATCTCAGATTTGAAACTCTTTCTCCTACTTCTCATCTTTAGAAGAGTCCAAATCAAGAAGAAGGAGGCACCTGATCAACCATCGAAGAATGATCAGCGCAGTACTAGCATGCTGTGCTGATTTCCTGGAGCAGGACTTCTGATCGAGATTCGTGGGCTCGTGTGGACGACTCCTAGAGGCTGGATGCATGTGCAGCTTGCAACATCATCCTCAAGCCCAGATCAGTAAGGTTAAAATATCTAACTTACAAGGTAATAGATCTGATCTATTATTTATTACATACATTAGATGTAGCATAGAAACATGTTGATATGATCAACATGTAGTTCATTCTCTATATATTTTAATTTTTGATTTAATATCATTTAATAATCATATAATAAGATCTTAGATCTAAAAATTTTCTGATTTTATAAAATAAATTTTGATTTATTTTAGTCTTCCACTGCATGATCTTCAAAAAGTTTCAAGATCTAATCATGAAATCCTAGATTTGGTTCCTTCATCTTAGCAACCACCAACGCCCTAATCAATTGTCGCAATGGACTCATGAAGCTCTCATTTTAAAATATGACCATTGATCTTAATATTTTCAATCTTGAAAATAAAAGGGACTAATTTGTTGATGTAAACCTGATCCAGGACGAGATCTATGAGACCATTGACCTAGAGGAAGAAGATTTTGACTGTAATCTCTGATCAGATCAAGAATTTGAAATAGTTTATGAAATTTTTCTATCTAGTGATCAGAGAGTTTATCCACAATGGCAACCACCTGTCGAACCACTTGTAAGGATGGATGAACTAATACACAAGCCATTGATTGAGGAAGTACTAAAACTAGAACTCAAAATACTTCCTGAGCACCTCAAATATACATATCTAGGTCCATCAGAAATCCTACTCATAATCATCGAATCAGACCTAGATCAAATCCAAGAAAAAATTTTTTAGCTATCCTCAGAGAGAATAAGGAAGCCATAGGCTGGACCATGGCTGACATCAAAGGGATCATCCCTTCAATTGTCTAACATTGAATTTATTTGGGAGAGAAAGCCAAGCCAATTAGAGACCCCCAAAGGAGACTTAACCCAGCTATGAAGGAGGTAATGAAGAAAGAGATTCTCAAGATACTAGACAATAAAATTATCTGCCCCATTTCAGAAAGTTTATGGATTTGCCCAATTTAAGTAGTGTCGAAAAAGTCAGGGGTAACAGTGGTCCAAAATGAAGTAAATGAGTTAGTGCCGATAAGAGTCCAAACTGGATGGAGAGTCTGTATTGATTACAGAAAACTGAATGCAGCCATAAAAAAGTGAAAAGAATATGCCCTACAAGCCAATCAAAATTTATATTTTGATGAATTTTTCTTGTAATCTTCCAAACTCATGTATTGACTCTTTAAATAATAAAAGGTATTTTTCATCATATGCTCATCTTACTTTTGTAATGATTATGATGAACTCCATAAATCAGGATAATGAATTTAGGGTTATAATGAGATCATACCTATGAGACCTAAAATCTTAAAAATTCTAATTTAGAATATTTCTAGTCATAGGAGTATTGAGAAGGAGATCAATGTTCCAAATAGATTAGCAGCTCCTATGTATGCTCGATGGAGAGGGTGGTTAATCTCATATGCTACTTGTGTGAGACATTAATACAAGAAAGTGGGTACTTATTAGAGAATGAGTTCACAGAATTGATCTGACTTAAGAAACATCGTATGAAATTTACTTACCTGTCAAAAGATATTTTCTTATAGTGGGAGTTGTGCATATAATCCTTTGACCTGAGACTATCGTAGAACCTTGTATACATGAATTCATATTTTTTGGTTCATACTCATTCATGACTTAGTCATGTACAGGATATTTTGGATATGGTAGAATGTGTATGGAGGTTGTGAGTAGGTCAACATGGAATCGATCACTCCTGGTAAGAGGAGATCGCATCTTACTTGCTCTGATCGATTGATGATTCAGGAAGCCTTTGATCTAAGTAGAATAAAAATTAGAAAGAGTTTTTAATATTTTATTAATTGAATTATCATATAAAATTGAGAGTAATATGAGTATGATATTGGATTTGACATCATTCCATATCTGGAGTCATATTCGGAGTGCAGGGAGATCGTAGGATCAAATTACACGGTAACTTTCCACTAAAGGATATTTTTAGTATTTTTATTAAAATTTTATATCTTTTAAATAGATATGATATATTACTAGATATCAATCTTATCTTGTAGGTTTGATCGAATTAAAGAGTTTAATTCAATCACCAATTAGAAAGAGTTCTAATTGTTGAAATCAGGTTAGTTCGATTGGATCTAGATCGGTTAAATTAAATTCTAATCAAATCAAATCAACTTGCATGTGGATCTATTGCTAACTAGATATGGAACCCAATGAGTCACACATAAATAAAATTGATCAAGGGTCTAATTGGATTAGAACATATTTGCAAAATTGACACGCTAGCACATGTTGCAAAAACTAGCTCTCTATTTCGAATTAAGTTCAAAATTGATTCCAGATTGGGCTAATTAAGGCTAAATTATTCAAACCAATTTTGGGTTTGAGTTGGGTCATCCCTTAGCTATATGTATCAAAAATTTGAAGCTAGAAAACCAAGTCTCTATGAGTCAAGAATTTTTCTTGTACGTGGGTACAGTTTTTGTGTGCGAAAACAGCTTTCACGTCCCATGAGATGGGATGCCTCATCCTCAATCTTATCCAATGTTTCACAATAAAATAAATTTTTGTGTGATTCCTAACTTAATTTTTACTACAAAAATTTTTTTGTAAGTTAAAATTTTTTCTATCTTAAATGTGAAAATTCATCGAAGTTGGAAATCCTGTCAGTCTGATCCATGCACCTGACCAAGAGTCCAACTTGTGAAGGACTCTAACCCATTTGTCATGCCACTTCTTAATCTGAGATTTTTTTCATGCTATTCTGATATTAGTGCCTTCATTTTTGGCCATTGGATAGGTAAAATTGCATCGATAGATGGTAGAGAAAAATTATGCCATAGGAAGCTGTATAACACATCAGAGAATCATCGAGAAAAATATTCTGAAGAGTCTTTTTGTGCGAAACATCTCTTGAATTTTTTTCTGATGATTACCATGTGCCAAAATCTTTCAGATGGGCATGAGAATTCATCAGAAGGCATGAAATTTTTTGATGGATGTGAGATGGCATATGGAAGGGGCGCAAATAATTTTTGAAGGCAACCCATCGCTAAGTATTTAAGGAGGGTGCACTGGGGGATTGGATTCATTCAGATTTTCAATTCCTCCTTTTTTTCTAACATCCTCTCCCTATTATTCAATTAGTCTCTTTCTTCTCTTATTAGGATAAGTTCAAAATAGTAAGGACAAGTCTGATTTTAAGACAAGAGTCTAGGAAGAGAATTAAGGAAGACAATGTGAGAAGAAAGGTAGGGATAGGAAGGCTAGGAGAAGAAGAAGAGGGTCTTGAGGTCCTGGTGTCCAAGAAAATTCTCAGAGTAAGAATTTTGGAGGAAAAATTATCTTAAAAAGTTGGTGTCCTGATCATAGCCCTATGTGGATCATCGTTAGAGGGCAAACAATTGGGCGCCTGGTGGAGGTTCTGCTAGAATTTGGATTAAGCGCTGCAGGTATTCTTCTATAGCTTGAATTTAATTTTAAATTTATGTTATATATGATTGTTAATCATCAAGAAGATTCTGGTTTAAAAATTTTATATTTAAGATTTCTTAATTTAAATTTTGAAATTCATTATGCTTCTGCTGTGCATGCCCACCCTAAAATCCTACAGTGGTATCAGAGTCGGTCTTGTTTGATTCAATCATATATACATAATGTTTATGTGATGCATAGTATGATTTATACTATAAAATCATTTATGTCTTCTATTATGCTTTTATATGATGATATGAAATGATGCATATATGATTCACCACTTCATCATCTTGACATAAGGTTGTCCTAGCATAACGAGATTATGCTGTAAGATTGTCCTAGAATGATGAATGTTCATATGTTACACTTGCACATATAGAATATTTTAATACTAATACATAAATTGGCATTATATAGTTAGAATGTACATGAAACCAAATAAAAGTCCTCATTAAAAATTATATTAAGTGATAGTGATATGCAACTATGGGTTAACCAATTCTTGATCAATTGGTGTCTAGAAAAGTGCTATAAGTGGTTCTTTAATTGATTTTATTGTCTGATCTGACCAATTTATTGATGTTTAAGAAAAGCAATGGGGGGACCCCCACCTTACTTACCTGACCAATTTGATTAAGCGATCTTGATATTGAAAAATTCTAATATTGAAAACACTACTAAGGGCCTTCCTTCATGCTAGGTTAATGTTACATCATGAACTATGGCTAGGTTGTTGTGTTAACACAAAGCTTATCACAAGAATTGATATAACATAATCTTGGTGCATAGAAGATGCTTACAGCAATTTGAATGTACTGCTTTGTTATGTTAACACAAGGACAGTTATATTAGAATTTGACTGTATTGAAATGAAGGGTCTAACTTAACTAAAATATTATAGCTTGTTGTATTAACACGAGGCTAATAATATCTTAGAGGCTAAGATATGATATTAAGAATTGCATGAGATACAATTAGAAAGAGTTTTCTATCTATAAACCCATAAGAATTTATTGTGTTAAAACAAGATCATTATGAAGAATTAGGATCTCAATCCCACTAAGATAAATATGAAATATGTCTCGTTCATCATATGTTCGATAAAATAATGGGAGATAATTAAATCTAAAGACCTTATTTAATTGTATGAGTCAACATGAGTTGTTTACTTATATAATATTCTTTAATTATTGTAGATTAAATTCTATAAATGGCATCTTCACTATCATTGCGAGGAATTTTAGATTCCAACAGGTTGATCAGTCCTAATTATGTGGACTGGTTGAAGAATTTAAAGATTATACTCACTCAGGAGAAACTCTCCTATATTCTTAACATCTCTGAACCATAAGAGGTTGGAGATGATGCCACAGAGGAGGAGAAATCCACATATAGGATGTGGAAGAATGATAGTTTGACTGTCAAGTGCATCATACTGGCCTCTATGAGTAATGAGTTGTAGAGGCAACATGAGAGCATGGATACTCAATTCATACTCCTTAATCTTAAAGAGTTGTATGGAGAATAGAGTAGGACTGCTAGATATGAGATATCTAAGCAGTTATTCTATACTAGAATGACTGAGGGATCATCCGTACAAGATCGTGTCCTGAAGGTCATTGATCTGATTACTAGATTGGGTCAACTAGGTTTTGTGATGGATGGAGAATTAAGTCAGAATTTGATACTGCAATCTCTCCCTAAGTTATTTGCTCAGTTTGTCATGAACTATCACATGAACAAACTGAATACCTCCTTGCCTGAGCTATTGAATATACTTAAGATAGCCGAGAGCCATATTAAAAAAAAAAAGGCTCCACTTCTTCTTATGGGTAAAACCTCTAAGAAGAAGTCAGGTTTTAAGGGTTCAAAGAAAGCACTGAATCCTAAGGGTGGCAAGATGAAGAAGAAGGAGAAGAAAGTCTCAGGATAGGGTACTTGCTTTCACTGCGGTAAGACAGGACACTGAAAAAGGAATTGTAATTTATATCTTGTAATTGTAAAGGCTGGTGCAAGCGACGTACCAAAAGGTATATATGAGATACATATAATTTTGTCATTAAGTTCTTCCAATTCATACTCTTGGGTATTGGATACCGCCTATGGTTCTCATATCTGCAAATCATTGTAGGGGCTGCAGAACATTAGAGTGCTGAAGAAGGGTGATTTTGAGCTCTGCGGTGCTGGAGGAGAGTCCATCCAAGCAGAGGCTGTGGGGACATATATGTTAAAGTTACCTTCTGAAAAGATCTTAAAGCTAGAAAACTATTATTATATGCCTAAGATCATTAAAAATATTATTTCTATGTCGTTGCTTTTGTAACGAGGTTATGAAATAAATGGAAAAAGCAATAGTTGCTCAATTTTTTTTCTAATAATTTTTTTTATCATGGCATTATTAATAATAGTCTTTTGATTCTATCTAATGACAATGTTTTTCATATTGATGAAAGTAAAATGCGAAAGAAAGAAGAGTTGAATAATACTTTACTTTGGCATTGTCGACTTGATCATATAAGTGAAACAAAGATTAACAAGTTATAGAAAGAAGAGTTCTTTGATTCTCATGATTATGAATCATTAGGTACTTGTAAATCTTGTCTTATAAAAAAAATAATTAAGACTTCATTTAGTGAACATGAAGAAAAGATAAGTGAGTTATTAGGACTTGTACATTCTAATGTATGTGGTCCTATGATAATAGAAGCAAGAGGAGGATAATCTTATTTTATAATATTCACTGATGATTTATCTAGGTTTGGATATATGTACCTTATGAAACACAAATCCGAAGCCTTTGATAAATTTAAAGAGTATCAAAGTATGGTCGAAAAATAAACTGAAAAAAATATTAAAATCTTTTGATCTGATCGAGGAGGAGAATACTTATCAAATGAGTTTCTAGATCATCTTAAAGAAAATAAAATTCTCTCATAATGGATCCCTCCCTATATACCATAGCTAAATAGTATAGCAGAAAGGAGGAATCGCACTTTATTAGATATGGTGCGGTCCATGATGTGCCTTACAGATTTGTCTATTTCCTTTTAGGAACATATCCTAAAAATCGCTGTCTATATTCTGAACAAAGTACCTTTAAAATCTGTGCCAAACACTCCATATGAGATATGAAGAGGAAAGAAGCCTAATCTTAAGTATCTTAAGAATGAGGCTGTCCAGCTTATGTTAAAAGAAATTTTGGACATAAGCTGAGTGCTAGGGCAGATAAATACTTGTTTGTAGGCTATCCTAAAAAATATATAGGATACCTCTTTTACCATTCTACTAAATATAAGGTGTTTATCAGTAAATATGCCACTTTTATGGAAAAAAAGTTTATCCTAGAAAGAGGTAGTGAAAAATTGAACTTGGAGAAGTTCAAGACCTACAAATGCAAGCACAAGATGATCCTCAACCAAAAATATCCATTAATGAAATACAACCACAAAATACACCTCCTCTTCGAAGGTTGGATAGAGTATGGAACGTACCAATAAGGTATGGGTTCATTATTTGAGAATAATGAAATCCACATCATTGAGAATGATGAACCTTTGACCTATACGAAAGCCATCATGAGTAGGGACTCAGATAAATGGCTAGAGGCTATGAAATCTGAAATGAACTTTATGTACTCCAATCAAGTATGGACTTTAGTTGATGCATCAGAGGGTGTGACCCCTATTGGATGCAAATGGGTCTATAAAAAAAAGATTGGAGCAGATGGCCAAGTTGAAACCTATAAAGCTAAATTGGTAGCTAAAGGTTTCAGGCAAAAATAGGGTATTGATTATGATAAAATATTTTCATCTGTTGCCATACTCAAATCTATATGAATTATGCTTGCAATAGTATCATACCATAATTATGAGATTTGGCAAATAGATGTGAAGACCGTCTTCCTTAATGGTTATCTTGAGGAAGAGGTTTACATATCTCAGCCAGAAGGATTTGTCAAAAAGGGAGAGCAAATCAGGTATGCAAGCTTAAGAAATCTATTTATGAATTAAAGCAGACCTCAAAGAGTTGGAACATCCGATTTGATGTTATAGTCAAAGAATTTGGCTTTATCAAAAATGTGGATGAACCTTGCGTATACAAGAAGATTAGTGGGAGTGCCATTGTCTTCTTAGTTTTATATGTGGATGACATACTTCTTATTGAGAATGATATCCCAATATTATAATCGGTCAAGACATGGCTATCAAGTAAGTTTTATATGAAGAATTTAGGTGAAGCATCCTATATCCTAGGTATAAAAATCATAGGGATAGATCTAAGAGGATGTTAGGCTTGTCTCAATCCAGGTACATAGACTTAGTGCTAAAAAAGTTTAGCATGGATAGGAGTAAAAGAGGTTACTTACCCATGAGTCAAGACATACATCTCTTTAAAAAGATGTCTCCTAAAATACCAGAAGAGAGAAATAGAATGAGTTCTATTCCCTATGCTTCGGCAGTAAAATCGATCATGTATGCTATGCTATGTACTAGGCCTGATGTTGCCATACTTTAGACATAGTTAGTAGATTTCAGACTGATCCAGGAGAGGATCATTGAAAAGCAGTGAAAAATATTCTTAAGTACCTGAGAAGGACTAAAGATATTTTTCTGGTATATGAAGGATCTGATCTAAAATTAGAAAGTTATTCTAACTTTAATTTTCAATCAGACCCTGATGATAGCAAGTCCACTTCAGGATATGTCTTTACTCTTAATGGTGGAGCTATTAATTGAAAAAGTTTCAAGCATCAGACTGTAGCTGACTCAACCACTGAGGCAGAATATATAGCTGTAAGTGAAGCCATCAAGAAAGCTGTCTGGATGAAGAAGTTCATTACTGAATTGGATGTCATTCTTGAGATTAAGAATTCAGTACCACTTTACTGTGATAATACTGGAGCAGTTGCTCAAGCAAAGAAATCAAGGTCTCATCATAAATCTAAGCACATTCTAAGATGCTTCTATCTCATTTGTGAAATAATTGAAAGATAAGATGTTGTCATTGAACGAGTAGAAATAAAAAATAACATAGCAGACCCATTCACTAAGGCTCTACCACAACAGCAATTCAATCTTCATCTTGATTGTATAGGAATAAAATATAAGTGCGATTGGCTTTACTGCAAGTGGGAGATTGAAAGAAATATGCCCTACAAGCCAATCAAAATTTATATTTTGATAGATTTTTCTTGTAATCTTCCAAACTCATGTATTGACTCTTTAAATAATAAAAGATATTTTTCATCATATACTGTATCTTACTTTTGTAATAATTATGATGAACTTCATAAATCAGGATAATGCATTTAGGGTTATGATGAGATCATATCTATGAGATCTAAAATCTTAAAAATCCTGATTTAGAATATTTCTAGTCATGGGAGCATTGAGAAGGGAATCAATGTTCCAGATAGACTAGCACTTCCTATGTAGGCTTGATGGAGAGGTTGGCTGATCTCATATGCCACTTATGTGAGACACTAATACAAGAAAGTGGGTGCTCATTAGAGAATGAGTTCACTAAATTGATCTGACTAAGAAACATCTTATAGAATTTACTTACCTGTCAAAAGATATTTTCTTATAGTGGGAGTTGTGCATATAATCTTTTGACCTGAGACTACCATAGAATCTTGTATACATGAATCCATATTTTTTGGTTCATACTCATTCATGACTTAGTCATGTATGGAGTGTTCTGGATATGGTAGAATGTGCATGAAGATTATGAGTAGGTCAATATGGAATCGATCACTCCTAGTAAGAGGAGATCGCATCCTACTTGCTCTGATCGATTGATAATTCAGGAAGCCTTTGATTAAAGTAAAATAAAAATTAGAAAGAGTTTTTAATATTTTATTAATTGAATCATCATATAAAATTGAGAGAAATATGAGTATGATATTGGATTTGACATCATTCTATATCTAGAGTCATATTCTGGGTACAGGAGATCGTAGGATCAAATTGCACGGTAACTTTCCACGGAAGGATATTTTTGATATTTTTATTAAAATTTTATATTTTTTAGATAGATAGAATACATTACTAGATGTCAATCTTATCTTGTGAGTTTGATCAAATTAAAGAGTTTAATTCAATCACCAATTAGAAAGAG
Source organism: Elaeis guineensis (assembly GCF_000442705.2). NCBI lineage: Eukaryota > Viridiplantae > Streptophyta > Magnoliopsida > Arecales > Arecaceae > Elaeis > Elaeis guineensis. Next base: position 45,760,208 of record NC_025998.2, read on the forward strand.
TTTTAATTATTGAAATTGGGTTAGTTTGATTGGATCTAGATCGGTTAGATTAAATTCTAATCAAATCAAATCGACTTATACTCAGACCCATTGCTAGCTAGATATGGAACCCAATGGATCTCACACAAATAAAATTGATCAGGGGTCTAATTGGATTATATCATATTTGCAAAATTAACATGCTAACGCATGTTGCAAAAACTAGCTCCCTATTTCGAATCAGGTTTGAAATTGATTCCAGGTTGGACTAATTAAGGCTAAATTAATTCAAACCAATTTTGGGTTTGAGTTGGATCAGGCCTTAGCTATATGTACCAAAACTTTGGAGCTATGAAACCAAGTCTCCATGAGTCAAAAAATTTTTTGTGCGTGGGTGCAGTTTTTGTGCGCAGAAACAGCTTTCACATCCCATGAGATGGGATGCCTCATCCTTGAGCTTATCCAATGTTCTATGATGAAATAAATTTTTAGATGATTTTTAACTTAATTTTGAGTATAAAAAAATTTTTTGAAGTCAAAATTCCTTTTGATTTAAATGTGAAAATTCATCAAAGTTGAAAATTCTGTCAGTCTGATCTATGCATCTGACCAAGAGTCCAACTTGCGAAGGACTCTAACCCATTTGTCATGCCACTTCTTAATCTAAGATTTTTTTCACACCATTTTGATGCTAGCACCTTCATTTTGGCCATTGGATGGATAAAATTATGCTGATGGGTGGTAGAGAAAAATTATGCCATAGGAAGCTATGCAACGTATCAAAGAATCATCGAGAAAAATATTTCGAAGAGTCCTCTGAACAAAGCGTCTCTTGGATTTTTTTTTGATGATTTTCATGTGTCAAAATCTTCATATGGACATGAGAATTCATAAAGAGGCATAAGATTTTCTGATGGATGCGAGATGGTGCATAGAAGGGGTGCGAATAATTCCTGAAGGCAACCCGTCACTAAGTATTTAAGTGGGGGTGCACCGGGGGATTGGATCATTCAGATTTTCAATTTCTCCTTTCTTTCTAATATCCTCTCCCTATTGTCCAATTAGTCCATTCCTTCTCTTATTAGCATAAGTTCAAAATAGTAAGGACAAGTCTAATTTTAAGATAAGAGTCAGGAAGAGAATTAAGGAAGACAAGGAGAGAAGAAAGGTAGGATAGGAAGGCTAGGAGAAGAGGAAGAGGGTCTTGAGGTCCTGGTGTCCAAAAAAAATTTCAAAGTGAGAATTTTAGAGGAGGAATCATCTCAAAGAGTTGATGTCCTGATCATAGCCCTGTGTGGATCATCGTTGGAGGGCGAACAATTGGACGCCTAGTGGAGGTTCTGCCGGGAATTTGGATTAAGCACTGTAGGTATTCTTCTATAGCTTAAATTTAATTTTAATTTATGTATATATGATTATTAATCATCAAAGAGATACTGGTTTAAGAGTTTTATATTTAAAATTTTTTAATTTAAATTTTAAAATCCATTATGCTTCCACTGTACATGCTCACCCTAAAACCCTACAGTAACCATGTGCATGGATCCTGAAATATTCTTTTGTGATAATTTGACCTATCTAGATATCGAAAACCATTGCTAGATGATATCTTGATTAATACAGAAATTAGTTTCTGTACTATCGACTTAGTGTTTGAACCTATGGAGTCACACACATAAGTCAGACACCATAGAAAAGTATTAGCCTATATTGTCCAATTTAGAAGTACTTGACTTGATTGAATATATAAGCTAACTTTATTAAGAATTAAGTTATGGATCAAACAAGATTGAAGAGTTGACTATGTCTAACTAGTACTACACATGATGTTCAGGTTCAATCTCAGGGATGAACAGTTTTTGATCTATGATTCATGAAGCATATGAGAGATTGGATTTAAGTGCTAATTAATTTTAAATTAGATCTGAATTAATTAGGCTTAATTGGGTTTAAAAATTCAAGTTAGACTTAATATAAAAGTCTTAAAGTGTTTGAGATTAACAATCTTTTTGAAATTATTTCGAACCAGCTTCGAATTGGATTCAAATCAGACTCATTTTGGTGAGATATGAGAAATCCTACTTGCACTAAGATTCCTTCGCTTATGGGCCGACCAACACTTGGAAGCTTTTTTATTATGGACATCCTATGTGGGTAAGGGATTGGGTGCATTGTGGGTGCCATAAATGATGGCAATTCTATCTTATATAGGGTCCTTCTTTTTTGAGTATTGGACTGATTCAAAGCATATTTGAATTTGAAGTCTTACACTTTTGGGTCATGAGAATTATCTATAAATAGAGAGGGTCTTTACTTATGGATGCATAGTAAACAAAACAGATTGAGAGAAGAAAGAAAAGAGAGAGAGGTGTGAGAAGAGAGAAGCCCTTCCTTCTTCTCCTTGGCCTCTCCCCTTTGGTGCCACCCCTCCTCCCTTGTCATGGGCCCTCTTGTGGGCATTCCCTTTGCTGGTGTGAGGTGTTACACCAGCACCTCTCCTCCTTATTTGATTGGGTTGTGAAGGCAATTTGATCAGGAGTTCATACCACTTTCCTGCGACATCTGGCGTGTATGTAAAGTAGAGGGTCTACACTTCCAAGCCTCTGCGAAGGATTGTTTCAGATTTTTAGAGATTTGATTTCCTATTCTGCTGCTAATCAGGTAAAGATTTGATCCTTATTCATGTAGATTAATAGAAAATTTTTAGATGCAACATGGGTTATTCAAAGAGAAATAGTTTTTCTTCCCTTCAAATCCCATATGCTTCGACAGTGGGATCTATCATGATGCCATAAAGTGTATGAGATCGGATGTGGCCTATTCACTAGGGATAAAGAGTAGATATCAGTCTGATTCAAATAAAAATCATTGAAAGGTTGTGAAGACAATCCTTAAGTATTTGAAAAATACTAAGGACCAATAGCTTATCAATAGGGACACTGACTTGAAATTTTTGAGATATACTGATTCCAATTTTCAGTCAGATCATGATGATAGCAGAAGGGTGTCAGGCTGCATATTTATCTTAAATGGAGGAGCAATTTATTGAAAGAGTTTCAAGCAACATACTATGGCCAATTCTATATGCAAAGTAGAATACATTGCTGCATCCAATGTTGCAAAGGAGGTGGTGTGGTTGCGGAAGTTCATCTCCGAGCTTGGAGTTACACCCTCTATTGATGGCCCTATTCTGCTGTACTGTAACAGCACTGGAGCCATAGCTCAAGCGAAAGAACCAAAGTCACACCAACGTACCAAGCATATTTTGCATCGCTATCATCTTGTATGTGAGATCGTGGATTGAGGTGACATCAAATTTTAGAAGATTGACAGAAAGGAGAACATCACCGACCCTTTTACTAAAGCTCTTAGGATCAAAGAGTTTGATAATCATAAGTGGAAGGTGGGTATAAGATACCACCCTGATTAGCTTTAGTTCAAAGAGGAGTTGCTGGGAAATATATCCTAAAGTCAATCATTTGGATGATTGTACTCATTTTATAATGTGTATATATTATTTTATTAATGAATAATATTATTTTAATATTAATCATCATAAAGTTACATCTTTTTTACTAGAACTCTTATGTTGTGATGAAATCCTTAGAACTATAAAGTAATCGATAAAGGAGGATTTATTATAGTTCTTAAACATATTCACGACCAAATGATATGTCATTAAAAGATGATGATATTTATCAAGTAAAATCATTGTGTGCCATATGGGTTGGTTGTCCTCTTAACCAAGGAGTGTGGAGATACTGGTATGTATACAGGTGAGATATAGAAGTACATCATTATTGAACAAGTGACTCACCTGCTGAGCACTCTACTATCAAGAGCAGCTCGCAAAGCATATAGACATAAGTATTTCTTCGACCTGAGATCACCACAGTGACTTGCAAGCAACCCACTGTGCTTTGATGTCGGACTATCTATATTTCTAATGCAGTGACGATAGACTACTAGGTACAAACAAGTCTAATGTAGATCAAGATAGAATTGACCCTCCAGATTATAGGAGCTGATGTATTACTATATTTTAATTGAGTAAAATCTTGGCCAGGTAATCCATATGATGAATTTGAAAGATTAGAATATAATGAGGATGATCCTTTAGGGTTGACAGTTTAACTCTAGACCATCCTAGAGCATTCAGGATCAAAGGGATAAATTATGTGTAACTATATACATAGATTTTTGAATATTATCTTGTAAATATTTGACCTATCCAATCGTTAGAAATTATTGCTAAATGGTAACTTTGATAGTACAGAAAATAGTCCTTGTGCTACTGCCTTAGTATTTGAGCCTATGAAGTCACACACAAAGTCAAGCGACGTAGAAAGAATTGACCTAAGTTTATATATTCAATTTAAAGTACATGATTTGATTGAACAAATAGATTAACTTGATTAAGAATTAAGTTATGGGTTATACGAGATTAAACAGTTGACTATATCTAGCTAGCACTAGACATGAGGTTCAGGTTCAATTTCAAGGATGAACAAGATTTGATCTTTGATCCAAAGAGTCTATAAGAAATTAAATTTAAGTGCTAATTAGTTTTAGATTAGATCTGATTTAATTAGACTTAATTGAGTTCATAAATTCATGTTAAACTTGATCCTAAATTCTAAACAGTTTACGATTGACAGCCTATTTGAAATTGATTCGAATCAAATTCGAATTAGATTCGAATTGATGTATATTTGATTAGATCTTTAGAGTCTATTTTTATTAAGACTCTCTCTCCTCATGGCTAATCAAGAGGTGGTGGATGCTGCATGTGCCACCCCACACTTGGGTGTAGGTGTGGGTGCATGAGGGTGCTAGTTAGGCACCAATCCTTTCTCCTTTAAGACTCCTTGAAGGAAAGAAAAACTGTTTTGAAAGAATAATGCCCTACAAGCCAATCATATATAAGATGTGATAGGATGTTTATTGTAATTTATCTTTCAGACTCATGTAATTGATATTTATATATTAATTAAAATAGATATTTTTGATTTATTATATGCTATATCTTATTATTTTTAAGATTATAATGAACCACATAGGTCCGGACAATGAATTTAGAGCCATGATGAGATCATACCAGTGAGACCTAAATCTTTGATAGCTATGACTTAAAATATTTCTAGTCGTTGGTTCATTGAGTCGGAGATCAATGATACCAGTAAGACTATCATATCCTATCTATGCTCAAAATGAAGTGGTTGATCTCATAACTACTTATGTGGTGACACTAATATAAGGATATAGTACTCATTAGAGAATAAGTTTACTGAATAGACCTCGAGAGAAATCAGATGGATTTTTTATACATGTCAACTAATGATTCTCTAGTGGAGCTGTAAGTGATCTTTTGATCTGAGATCACCAGGGTACCTTGTATATGGATTCATATTTTGGTTTACCTCCTAACTTGTTCTTTGATCTTTATATGGGATATTCTGGATATAAAAAGTGTGCATGAAGATTGTGGATAATCAATAAGGGATCAGTCACTCCTAATAAGGGACGAACATCCTATGTGATCTCATAAGTCGATAATTCGGAAGTCTTTAAGCAACAGGATATAATTAAAAAAAAATTTAATGTATCATCAACTAAATCATCACCTTCAGATCAAGATACATAAAGATAAGTGATTGGGTTTGATATATTTTCATGCTCACAGCTCATCTGGGATATTTTTGACTGAAGGATTGAATTACGTGGTAATTTATCACTGAAAGATATTTTGATAATTTTTCATCAAAATTCTAAATCTTTCAGATTATCATGATACATTTTTAGACATCAATCTTAACTTGTGGACTCATCAAAATAAAAAGAGTTTAATTCTAAAATCAATTAGGTGTCCTAGTTGATTGAGACTCTTTGGTGCCTAATCTCATCGGATTAGGATTATGTCGAAAGTCTTGGTCCACTGCTGGCTAGATTAGAACCCAATGATCACCACTTTGAGATTTGACCTTACTCTAATTTAATTAGAGTTTAATATAAATTTTATGGGTTAATTTGATATGCTAGCACATGTATTAACCCAAGTTCCTAAATGGTT
>NC_025998.2:45766356-45793592 GCF_000442705.2 Elaeis guineensis
GATCATCGTTGGAGGGCGAACACTTGGGTGCTTGGTGGAGGTTCTGCCGAAATTTGTATTAAGCGCTGCAGGTATTCTTCTATAACTTAAATTTAATCTTGAATTTATGTTATATATGATTGTTAATCATCAAGGAGATACTGGTTTAAGGGTTTAATATTTAGGATTTCTTTATTAAAATTTTAAAATCTATTATGTTTCCACTGTGCATGCCCACTCTGAAACCCTACAGTGGTATCTGAGCTGGCCTTGTTTGGTTCAATCATATATACATAATATTTATGTGATTCATAGTATGATTTATACTATAAAATAATTTATGCCTTCATATGATGATATAAAATAATACATATATCATTCACCACTTCATCATCTTGACATAAGGTTGTCCTAGCATAACGGGATTATGCTGCAAGGTTGTCCTAGGATGATGAATGTCCATATGTTACACTTGCACATGTAGAAAATTTTAATGTTGATACATAAATGGGTATTATGTAGTTAGAATGTGCATGAGACCAAATAAAAGCCCTCATTAGAAAATTATATTAAGTGGTAGTGATATGGAACTATGGGTTAACCAATTCTTGATCAATTGATCAATTGGTGTCTAGGAAAGTGCTATAGGTGATTTTTTAATTGGTTCCGTTGTCTGATCTGACCAATTTATTGATGTCTAAGGAAAGCAACGGGGGGACCCCCATCTTACTTACCTAGCCAATTTGATTAAGCAATCTTGATATTGAAAAACCCTAATGTTGAAAATACTATTAAGGGCCTTCCTTCATGCAAGGTTAATGTTACATCATGAACTATGGCTAGTTTGTTTTGTTAACATGAGGCTTATCATAAAGATTGATATAACATAATCCTGGTGCATAGAAGATGCTTACGGCAATTTTGAATATACTGCTTTGTTGTGTTAACACAAGGGTAGTTATATTAGAATTTGACTGTATTGAAATGAAGGGTCTAACTTAACTAAAATATTATAGCTTGTTGTGTTAACACAAAGCTAATAATATTTTAGAGGCCAAGATGTAATATTGAAAATTGCATGAGATACAATTGGAAAGAGTTTCCTACCTATGAACTATAAGGGTTTATTGTGTTAACACAAGATCATTATGAGGAATTAGGGTCTCAATCCCACTAAGATAAATATAACATATGTCTTGTTCATCATAGTAGAGGTTATGATGTTCGATAAAATAGTGGGAGGTACAATTAAATCTAAAGATCTTATTTAATTGTATGAGTCAATATGAGTTGTTTGCTTATGTAATATCCTTTAATTATTGTAGATTAATTTCTACAAATGGCATCTTCACTATCATTGTGAGGAATTTTAGATTCCAACAAGTTGACCGGTCTCAATTATATGGACTGGTTGAGGAATTTAAAGATCATACTCACTCAGAAGAAACTCTCCTATATTCTTGACATCCCTGAACCACAAGAGGTTGGGGATGATGCCACAGAAGAGGAGGTATCCACATATAGGATGTGAAAGAATGACAGTTTGACTGTCAAGTGAATCATACTGGCCTCTATGAGCAATGAGTTGCAGAGGCAGTATGAGAGCATGGATACTCAATCCATACTCCTCAATCTTAAAGAGTTGTATGGAGAATAGAGTAGAACTGCTAGATATAAGATATCTAAGCAGTTATTCCGTGCTAGAATGACTAGGGATTATCTATACAAGACCATGTCCTAAAGGTCATTGATCTGATCACTAGATTAGGTCAACTTGGTTTTGTGATGGATGGAGAATTAAGTCAGAATTTGATCCTGCAATCTCTCCCGAGTCATTCGCTCAGTTTGTTGTGAACTATCATATGAACAAACTGAATACCTCCTTACCTGAGTTGTTAAATATGCTTAAGACAGCTGAGAGCCATATTAAGAAAGAAAAGGCTCCACTTCTTCTTGTGGGTAAAACCTCTAAGAAGAAGTCAGGTTTTAAGGATTCAAAGAAAGCACTGAATCCTAAGGGTGGCAAGATGAAGAAGAAGGGGAAGAAAGTCTCCGGACAGGGTACCTGCTTTCACTGCGGTAAGGCAAGACATTGGAAAAGAAATTGCAAATTATATCTTGCAACTATAAAGGCAGGTGCAAGCGATGCACCAAAAGGTATGTATGAGATACATACAATTTTGTCATTAAGTTCTTCCAATTCAGACTCTTGGGTATTGGATACTGCCTACGGTTCTCATATCTGCAAGTCATTGCAGGGGCTGTAGAACATTAGAGTGCTGAAGAAGGGTGACTTCGAGCTCTACGGCGCTGGAGGAGAGTCAATCCAAGCAGAGGCTGTAGGGACATATATGTTAAAGTTACCTTTTGGAAAGATCTTAGAGCTAGAAAACTGTTATTATATACCTAAGATCATTAGAAGTATTATTTCTGTATCGTTACTATTGCAACGAGGTTATGAAATAAATGGAAAGAGCAATAGTTGCTTAATTTTTTTTCTAATAAAATTATCTGTCATGGCGTTATTAATAATGGTCTTCTAATTCTATCTAATGACAATATTTTCCATATTAATGAAAGTAAAAAGCGAAAGAGAGAAGAGTTGAATAATACTTTACTTTGGCATTGTCGACTTGGTCATATAAGTGAGACAAGGATTAACAAGTTATACAAAGAAGAGTTCTTTGATCCTTATGATTATGAATCATTAGGTACTTGTGAATCTTGTCTTATGGAAAAAATGACTAAGACTCCATTTAGTGGACATGGAGAAAGGACAAGTGAGTTATTAGGACTTGTACATACTAATGTATATGGTCCTGTGACAACAGAAGTCAGAGGAGGATACTCTTATTTTATAACGTTCACTGATGATTTATCTAGGTTTGGATATGTGTATCTTATGAAACACAAATCTGAAGCCTTTGATAAATTTAAAGAGTATCAAAGTATGGTCGAGAAACAAACTAGAAAAAGTATTAAAATCCTTCGATCTGATCAAGGAGGAGAATACTTATCCAATAAATTTTTAGATCATCTTAAAGAAAATGGAATTCTCTCAGAATGGACCCTCCCTATACACCATAACTAAATGGTGTAGCAGAAAGGAGGAATCATACTTTATTAGATATGGTGCGGTCCATGATGTGCCTTACAAATTTGCATTTCTTTCTGGGATATGCCTAAGAAACTGCTGTCTATATCTTGAATAGAGCACCTTCAAAATCTGTACCAAGCACTCCATATGAGATATGGAGAGGAAAAAAGCCTAATCTTAGGTATCTTAAGATATGGGCTGTCCAGCTTATGTTAAAAGAAATTTTGGACATAAGCTGAGTGCTAGGACAGATAAATACTTGTTTGTAGGTTATCCTAAAGAGAGTATAGGATACCTCTTTTACCATCCTACTGAACATAAGGTGTTTGTCAGTAAATATGCCACTTTTATGAAAAAGAGTTTATCCTAAAAGAGGCAGTGGAAAAATTAAACTTGGAGAAGTTCAAGACCTATAAATGCAAGCACAAGATGATCCTCAACCAAAAATATCCATTAATGAAGTACGAATATACAGTACACCTCTTCTTCAAAAGTCGGATAGGTGCGGAATGCACCTATGAGGTATGGGTTCGTTATTGAGAATAATGAAGCCCACATCATTGAGAATGATGAACCTTTGACCTATACGGAATCCATCATGAGAAGGGACTCAGACAAATGGCTAGAGGCTATGAAATCGAAATGGACTCCATGTATTCCAACAAGTGTGGACATTGGTTGATGTACAGAGGGTGTGACCCCTATTGGATGCAAATGGGTCTATAAGAAAAAGATTGGAGTGGATGGCCAAGTTGAAATCTATAAAGCTAGATTAGTAGCCAAAGGTTTCAGGCAAAAACAGGGTATTGATTATGATGAAACATTTTCACTGTTGCCATGCTCAAATCTATAGGATTATGCTTGCAATAGCAACATACCATGATTATAGATTTGGCAAATGGATGTGAAGACCGCCTTCCTTAATGGTTATCTTGAGGAAGAGGTTTATATGTCTCAACCAGAAGGGTTTGTCTCAAAAAGGGAGAGAAAATCAGGTATGCAAGCTTAAGAAATCTATTTATGGATTAAACAGCCTCGAAGAGTTGGAACATCCGATTTGATGTTACAGTCAAAGGTTTGGCTTTATCAAAAATATGGATGAACCTTGTGTATACAAGAAGACTAGTGGGATGTCATTATCTTCTTAGTTTTATATGTGGATGACATACTTCTTATTGGAATGATATCCCAATTTACAATCGGTCAAGACATGGCTATCAAGTAAGTTTTCCATGAAGAATTTGGTGAAGCATCCTATATACTAGGTATAAAGATCTATAGGGATAGATCTAAGAGGATGTTAGGCTTGTCCAATCCAGGTACATAGACTTAGTGCTAAAAAGTTTAGCATGGATGGAAGTAAAAGAGGTTATTACCCATGAGTCAAGGCATACATCTCTTTAAAAAGATGTCTCCTAAAAACCGAAGAGAGAAATAGAATGAGTTCTATTCCTATGCTTCGGCAGTAAAATCATCATGTATGCTATGCTATGTACTAGGCCTGATGTTGCCTATGCTTAGGCATAGTTAGTAGATTTCAGGCTGATCCAGGAGAGGATCATTGGAAAAGCAGTGAAAAATATTCTTAAGTACCTAAGAAGGACTAAAGATATTTTTCTGGTATATGAAGGATCTGATTAAAATTAGAAAGTTATTCTAACTCTAATTTCAATCAGACCCTGATGATAGTAAGTCCACTTCAGGATATGTCTTTACTCTTAATGGTGGAGCTGTTAGTTGAAAAAGTTTCAAGCATCAGACTGTAGCTGACTCAACCACTGAGGAGAATATATAGCTGCAAGTGAAGCCCAAGAAAGCTGTCTAGATGAAGAAGTTCATCACTGAATTGGTGTCGTTCTTGAGATTAAGAATTCAGTACCACTTTACTGTGATAATACTGGAGCAGTTGCTCAAGCAAAGAAATCAAGGTCTCATCATAAATCAAGCACATTCTAAGATGCTTCTATCTCATTTGTGAAATAATTGAAAGATAAGATGTTGTCATTGAACGAGTAGAAATAAAAAATAACATAGCAGACCCATTCACTAAGGCTCTACCACAACAGCAATTCAATCTTCATCTTGATTGTATAGGAATAAAATATAAGTGCGATTGGCTTTACTGCAAGTGGGAGATTGAAAGAAATATGCCCTACAAGCCAATCAAAATTTATATTTTGATAGATTTTTCTTGTAATCTTCCAAACTCATGTATTGACTCTTTAAATAATAAAAGATATTTTTCATCATATACTGTATCTTACTTTTGTAATAATTATGATGAACTTCATAAATCAGGATAATGATTTAGGGTTATGATGAGATCATATCTATGAGATCTAAAATCTTAAAAATTGATTTAGAATATTTCTAGTCATGGGAGCATTGAGAAGGGAATCAATGTTCCAGATAGACTAGCACTTCCTATGTAGGCTTGATGGAGAGGTTGGTGATCTCATATGCCACTTATGTGAGACACTAATACAAGAAAGTGGGTGCTCATTAGAGAATGAGTTCACTAAATTGATCTGACTTAAGAAACATCTTATAGAATTTACTTACCTGTCAAAAGATATTTTCTTATAGTGGGAGTTGTGCATATAATCTTTTGACCTGAGACTACCATAGAATCTTGTATACATGAATCCATATTTTTTGGTTCATACTCATTCATGACTTAGTCATGTATGGAGTGTTCTGGATATGGTAGAATGTGCATGAAGATTATGAGTAGGTCAATATGGAATCGATCACTCCTAGTAAGAGGAGATCGCATCCTACTTGCTCTGATCGATTGATAATTCAGGAAGCCTTTGATTAAAGTAAAATAAAAATTAGAAAGAGTTTTTAATATTTTATTAATTGAATCATCATATAAAATTGAGAGAAATATGAGTATGATATTGGATTTGACATCATTCTATATCTAGAGTCATATTCTGGGTACAGGAGATCGTAGGATCAAATTGCACGGTAACTTTCCACGGAAGGATATTTTTGATATTTTTATTAAAATTTTATATTTTTTAGATAGATAGAATACATTACTAGATGTCAATCTTATCTTGTGAGTTTGATCAAATTAAAGAGTTTAATTCAATCACCAATTAGAAAGAGTTTTAATTATTGAAATTGGGTTAGTTTGATTGGATCTAGATCGGTTAGATTAAATTCTAATCAAATCAAATCGACTTATACTCAGACCCATTGCTAGCTAGATATGGAACCCAATGGATCTCACACAAATAAAATTGATCAGGGGTCTAATTGGATTATATCATATTTGCAAAATTAACATGCTAACGCATGTTGCAAAAACTAGCTCCCTATTTCGAATCAGGTTTGAAATTGATTCCAGGTTGGACTAATTAAGGCTAAATTAATTCAAACCAATTTTGGGTTTGAGTTGGATCAGGCCTTAGCTATATGTACCAAAACTTTGGAGCTATGAAACCAAGTCTCCATGAGTCAAAAAATTTTTTTGTGCGTGGGTGCAGTTTTTGTGCGCAGAAACAGCTTTCACATCCCATGAGATGGGATGCCTCATCCTTGAGCTTATCCAATGTTCTATGATGAAATAAATTTTTAGATGATTTTTAACTTAATTTTGAGTATAAAAAAATTTTTTGAAGTCAAAATTCCTTTTGATTTAAATGTGAAAATTCATCAAAGTTGAAAATTCTGTCAGTCTGATCTATGCATCTGACCAAGAGTCCAACTTGCGAAGGACTCTAACCCATTTGTCATGCCACTTCTTAATCTAAGATTTTTTTCACACCATTTTGATGCTAGCACCTTCATTTTTGGCCATTGGATGGATAAAATTATGCTGATGGGTGGTAGAGAAAAATTATGCCATAGGAAGCTATGCAACGTATCAAAGAATCATCGAGAAAAATATTTCGAAGAGTCCTCTGAACAAAGCGTCTCTTGGATTTTTTTTTGATGATTTTCATGTGTCAAAATCTTTCATATGGACATGAGAATTCATAAAGAGGCATAAGATTTTCTGATGGATGCGAGATGGTGCATAGAAGGGGTGCGAATAATTCCTGAAGGCAACCCGTCACTAAGTATTTAAGTGGGGGTGCACCGGGGGATTGGATTCATTCAGATTTTCAATTTCTCCTTTCTTTCTAATATCCTCTCCCTATTGTCCAATTAGTCCATTCCTTCTCTTATTAGCATAAGTTCAAAATAGTAAGGACAAGTCTAATTTTAAGATAAGAGTCTAGGAAGAGAATTAAGGAAGACAAGGAGAGAAGAAAGGTAGGAATAGGAAGGCTAGGAGAAGAGGAAGAGGGTCTTGAGGTCCTGGTGTCCAAAAAAAATTTCAAAGTGAGAATTTTAGAGGAGGAATCATCTCAAAGAGTTGATGTCCTGATCATAGCCCTGTGTGGATCATCGTTGGAGGGCGAACAATTGGACGCCTAGTGGAGGTTCTGCCGGAATTTGGATTAAGCACTGTAGGTATTCTTCTATAGCTTGAATTTAATTTTGAATTTATGTTATATATAATTGTTAATCATTAAGAAGATACTGGTTTAAGAGTTTTATATTTAAAATTTTTTAATTTAAATTTTGAAATCTATTATGCTTTCGCTGTGCATGCCCACCCTAAAACCCTACAGAAAGGAATATTTTTCTCTACCATTCATTGACCAGACGTTGGAAAGGTTAGCCGGACATGAGTTCTATTATTTTTTTGATGGATATTCTGACTATAATCAGATTTTTATAGCACCAGAGGATCAAGAGAAGACCATATTTATCTGTCCATTTGAAACTTTTGCCTGTAGATGCATGCCCTTTGGTTTATGTAATGCTCCATCTACTTTTTAAAGATGCATAGTCAGCATCTTTACTGACATGATTGAGAGATTTCTAAAAATATTCATAGATAATTTTTTTATCTTTGGCTCCACCTTCTTCGAGTGCCTACATCACCTAAGACTGGTCTTAAAAGATGTAAGGTGAAACACTTAGTACTTAATTAGAAAAAATACCAATTCATGTTGAAAGAAGGCAGAGTACTTGGCCATGTTATCTCAAAGAAAGAAATTGAAGTGGATAAAGCCAAAGTAGACTTGATTACAAATCTTTCACCATCCAAATCAATCAAAGAAATTCACTCATTTCTAGGACATGCTGACTTTTATAGGAGGTTCATCAAAAATTTTAGCAAAATAGCTCGATCACTAACCAATCTTCTTGCCAAAGACGTCAAATTTGATTTTACTTTTGAGTGCCTTGATTCTTTTGAGCATCTTAAAAGGGCATTGACATCTGCATCCATCATTCACCCACCCAATTGGACTCAACCCTTCAAACTCACATGTGATGCATCAGATCATGCCATCGGAGCCATTTTAAGATAAAGAATTGAAAGTTGTCGTGAGTTATTTACTATGCCAGTAGGATCCTTAATGATACACAGCTTAACTACTCAACCACTAAAAAAGAGTTCTTGACTATCATTTTTGCCCTGAAAAAAATTAGATCTTATTTGGTTGGGTCACATGTCATTGTATACATTGATCACTCAGCTATTAAATATCTCTTAACAAAGAAAGATGCAAAAGCATGCTTGATCCGATGGATTTTACTTCTTCAGAAATTTGATCTAGAAATCAGGGATAAGAAAGGAACCAAAAATGTAGTGGCTGATCACCTATCTTGATTGACTGATACACCATCTAACAAACCACCAATAGAAGAGTCTTTTCCTAATGAACAACTCATGTTCGTGATCCAAGAACCATAGTATGATGATATTGTTAATTACTTGGCCATTGTAGGATTCCCTTTTACTGGACCACTCAGGACAAACACAAATTCTTTGCCCAAGTAAAATATTTTATTTGGAACGATCTATATCTGTTTAAACAATGTCCTAACTAAATCATTAGAAGATATGTCCCAGTCCATGAGATCAAAAGTATTTTGCCTTTTTATCATGACCAAGCCTATGGTGGCTACTTTGGATCCAAAAAAACTATCGCAAAAGTTCTCTAATGTGGATTTTATTGACCCAATTTATTTAAAGATGCACATGAATACTGTTAAAGCTGCACTAGATATCAACAAGTAGGATGGATCACAAAAAAAGACATGATGCCATTAAATCCGATCTTAGTTGTTGAGATTTTTGATGTGTAGAGAATCGATTTCATGGGACCACTTCCAAACTCTTTCAAAAATGAATATATCTTAGTAGCTATCGATTACGTATCCAAATGAATAAAGACTATGCCATGTAGATCGAATGATAGCAAAATTATTATCAAATTTTTTAAAAAAAAATATCTTCTCTCATTTTGGAATCCCTAGAGCCCTTATAAGTGATTAAAGAACATATTTTTGTAATTGATCCTTTACAACCCTAATGAAGAAATACAACATCACCCATAAATTGGCTACACCCTATTATCTCCAAACTAGTGGACAAGTTGAAGTTTCAAATCATCAAATCAAACAAATCCTAGAGAAGACTATGAGCACCAATAGAAAAGATTGGTCATTGAAGCTAGTGGATGCTCTTTGGACATATTGTACTGTCAAAACCAACTTAGAAATGTCTCCTTATAGGCTTGTGTTTGGTAAAGCATGTCACTTGCCAATAGAGCTTGAACATAGGGCTATGTGGGCTATCAAAAAGTTGAACATGGATCTAGATGAGGCTGGACAACATAAGAAGCTACAAATTAATGAACTTGAAGAAATCAGGAATGAGGCATACGACAATGCTAAGATATACAAAGAACGAACTAAGATATTTCATGATCGAGCAATCCTTAGAAAATCATTTTCATCTGATCAAAAGATTCTTTTGTATAACTCTAGGCTACATTTATTTTCTAAAAAATTTAGATCCAGATGGACAGGGCCCTATATAGTAAAAAAATTTTCTCTCATGAGGCTGTAAAGATCAAAAACCCAAGTAATAGTGCTACTTTTAAAGTAAATGGACAACGATTGAAACCATTCTTAGAATTGCCTACTGAAATTGAGGAGGAGGCCATGATTCTCCATGAACCTATTTATTATGATTGATTATGTATCACGGATTCAGTCTAGCTGAAGACTTGAAACTTAGCACTCTCTGGGAGGTAACCCAATTTTAGCTTCTAATTTTTGATATCTTTTGTATTTTATTTAGGTTAATCGAGTCTTGCTTCATATCTTTTCTAGGGATTTGAGGATACTATTGGCTAAGTTGGGGGGAGAATCAATTTTAAAAAGACTTCTGGATCAAGTGACATCTCTCTTTTTTCTTTCTCTTTGTATGCACCTTTCATTTTTTCTTACTTTATTGAGGATAATGTCAATTAAGTTGGGGGGAAAGAATAAAAATTTTTAAATCCTCAAGTAAGTTAATATTTAGCATTTAAGCACCTGAGTATACTTAAGAATCGAGTTAAACCAAGTATTTAAAAAGAAAAAAGAAAATTGATGTACAGACTAGAGAGTTTGTGAAATATTGAGGGATCAAGTATTAAAAAAACTCAATAAAGAGTTAAGTTTCGAACTTAAACAGTTTTCTTTGAGTATTTTTAAATTTTTTTACTAGTATTAAAGAAGAGTTTACTTCTCATGGATTTATGTAGGATAATTATATATTTTTTCATATATATATATAAAAATATTAAAAAAAAATTCAAGTACTTTATACTGAGTAATCAAGCTTTTTTGCCTAAGCAAGCATTGAGTTTTGCATCCAAAGGTATGAAGGAAAAAGAAGATTTATTGTAAAGCTAGTTTTAACTCGTAGTCTGTTTGATTCGAGTAAGTTCGAGGGGTATTCTATACCTAGTACCCTAAAGCCATCTGGTTCGAGAGTCATTAATTGAAAACTTGCTACATGAATCAAACAGAAAGCTTAAGGGGTTAAGACATTCAATAGCGATACAATATTAAAAAAAATTAATAAATGAAGAATGAAAGTAACAATATACTTGTCCATATGAAGGTTAATGCTTTAAAGATTAAGGTAGGATTAATTTTAAAAAAATTTAAAAAAAAATAGTGTTCTTAGTTTAACTCTCACATTAATTAGTACTAATACCTCAATGACATATCTTACTCATGCTCTATTGAACATCAGTGATCTTTTTTGAAAATTATTAGATGAAATTCAAAAATTTAAGTTAAACAATACTTAATTCTAAATTCTTTCTTTACTCGAGGATGAGCAAAGTTCAAATTGAGGGGTGTGATATGTGATATATTTTTATATTTATTGTAGGTATTTTTGATAATTTATGATGCTAACATCTTCTAAAAAATCTATTTTCATAAATAAATTAAATTTTCTTACAAAAATAGATAATTTAAAAAAAATATAAAATTACAGCATATTTATGAAAAATAGATGTTAAATTAATTAAGTAATTTTAAGCATCAAAATAATAAAAAAATTATTGAGAAATTTAATACATATTTTTTTTCAAACAAAAATCAGAGCAAAAATCAAATCAAAATATCTTAAAAAATATTGAAAATTGCCTTCGGTGTATGGTGGACTAGCTGCTCAGTCCACAGATTCAAGGGTGCGGTCCACAAAAAATGCTTCATGGTGTTTGGTGCAGCTCACAGGTAGGCAGAAGAAATTTTTGTGATCCGACGGTTGATATCGCTCCTGATACGTGATCTGACGATCGAGATTATGCATTACCTTATCCAACGATGGTGGCCCACTTCAAGTGCGTGATCCGATGATCCAAATTCATCCAAAACCAGATCGGACCATTGCTATTCATTGCTGGTTGAAAAGAGGAAACTTTTGCACAATCTGACAGTCAAAATTCAATCCATCGTTCGATCTGATGGCTGTGGTTATTTTCGATTGAGAATAGGATATAAAATGCACGATCCAATGACTGAAATCAAATCTGATGCGAGATCCAATGGCTGACAAAGTTTTCGACTATAAGAAGGACTTGATCTACATTTTCTAGGCAAATCTGGACGGTCCAAGGAAGATTTGATGGTCAGAAATTAATGTTATACATATTATATGATTTCTAAGAGTTTTAAGACTCCTTTTATGATAAAAAAAAAGTAAAAAATTTATCTATAAATAAAGAGTCTGAAAATAAAAGTAGAAAAAAGAAAAAATCAATAAAAATATGAGAAAAAATTAAAAAAAAAAAATTAGAAAGGTTTAGGGATCCAAGAAAAAGGATGAAAATGGAGCTAGAGATCTTGGTGCATAGCTAAATATAGTTAACCCAGGAATATGATGAAGCTTGTAAATAAATTTTTATTTTTTTTATATTTTTAGTTTTTATGAAATAAAATTATATTTTTATTTTATATTTTTTTATTTAGAGGTATCGATCTAGCCTACACGACCTAAACTATCCACTAGCATGCCGTGATCTCTGGATACGGTACGTACTTAGAAGAGATAGATCGTGATATGGTAGATTAAATGTTATATCTTATAATTGAATTTAGATAGTTTATACTCTATTAAGATGAGCCATGATCTACTGATACAGTCCGTACCCCTTAGAGATAAGCTATACTAATATTCTAATCATAAAAATTAATATTATAATATAAAAAAAATAAATCTAATTTACATGATAGATTTAAAATTTTTGGATTATCTCTCTGATTTATTTCTTTTCATAAATTAATTTATATTTATAATTAAATTTTTACTATTTTATTCTTTCTTTAATCCTTCTACAATCAATTCTTTTTTATTTCTTCTTCAAAAAAAAAAAGAAAAATAATCATCCTAGATCTCCATAAAAATGATTTCGACTCATCCTATCTATATAGTTTGAGTTGATTTTTATTCTTGACTGCCTATGACAGCGATCACACACCTTAATACCTAAGGATCGTTGTATATATGGCAGTTCCTAGATAGAATACAAAAGAGAATTTTACAAGAGGTCTTAAGTCAAGTACTTGAACCAAATAAGACTGGAGCTTTGACATCATTCAACCTTACCAAGGGGCTAGTTAAGTAATCAAAGAGTGGGTGGGACATGATACTTAACAAGTCGAGCAAGATGACAATCATATCAAGTAGGTACTATTAGAAAGGCCAAGTGAAGTATAATGTTGAATCAGCCTAATCATACATGGTAAATGAAGGAGGGTTATTACCCATTAACCTAACCATAAGGATTGTGACACAGCACAAGACTAAGCAAACAATTAGTGAAAGTAGCACGGGCCTTGGTGATTAACAAGATATGGAGAGTGGGAGAATGGTAGTCTTGATGGCTAAAATTATCAAAGAAGTAGAATCCAGATGTGGATGGCTATCAACTTTGGAAATGGATGGTTACCATACCATTCATTATGTTATGTATAAATAGTGGGATGTAACTTGAGAAAAGGACCTTTGGCTAATCAAATTCTTATCTTTGTCCTTATCTCTACCTTTAATTTATCCTTGCACTTATCTTTAATCTTTTTGCTTTAGTTACCTAATTCCATTTTTATTTATCTATAGCTATAGTGTAGAATCATAGCTTTGGCTGATCCTATCTCCTCTTTCAAAAGGTGGTATTACAATATTGGAAGTTCTTAAAGATCAAGGCATCAACATCCATGCTACTAATCCTTTACGCTATCTTTTTTTTGGCTATTCGATGCCAGTGATATGCCCCTACACTCATACTCAAACCTACTATGGGATGCTTGTATCGTCAAGAGGATTTCTCAACCAACACATCCTTTTCTGGCACACCCAATAGGATGGTTCAGGTAGCTATTATCTCGAAAGAGGATGGACATCAAGACAAAAAGACTACCAAATAGTCTATCACACCATGCCAAGGAGGCTCATATTTTCCATGTTGGGTCATTTGGGCTAGTTATTCAGACCCTAGACAACTAGACTAGCTCAATCCCTCCTAGGAAGCTTGGCTTTAAAAGATATGCGCCATAGATATGGAGTTGGTTCATCCACTAGCTAGTCTCTTTCAAGATGTGTGTAGGAACCAGATCTAGGGTTTCAGAGTTAGATCTTGAAACTTTTTCAAGATCATACAGCGGAAGACTAAAATAAATCAAAATTTATTTTCTAAAATCAGAAAATCTCTAGATCTAAGATCTTATTAGATGATTATTACATAGCATTAAATCAAAAATTAAAATATATAAATATAGCATGAACTACATGTTGATCATATCAACATGTTTCTATACTACATCTAATGTATGTATTAAACAATAGATCAGATCTATTACCTTGCAAGTTAGATGTTCTAACCTTGTTGATCTGGACTTGAGGATGAAGTTGCAAGCCGCACACGCATCCGGCCTCTAGGAGTCGTCCACACGAGCCCACGAATCACGATCAGAAGTCCTGCTTCAGGAAATCAGCACAGTATGCTAGTACTGCGTTGATCCTTCTTTGATGGTTGATCAGGTGCCTCCTTCTTCTTGATTTGGACTCTTCCAAAGATGGAAAGTAGAAGGAGGAGTTTCAGATCTGAGACACTCTCAGAAAACTCAATATGGAGGGAGAAAAGATATGAAAACAAAAACCCTAGAAGAAGACCCTCTTCTTCTTCACATTTTTCTCTCTAGACACCCAAACTTGCATCTTTTATATCTCCACGACCCAAAGGTATTTCTCTCTGATTTTTGGATGGTATCTCAAATCTCTAACTTCTCCTAAAATTTTATGAAGAAACTCATCTTATATAGAGAGATATGATAGAGTCCTTGTCTAGGTCAAACACCTAGTCAAGGCTTACCCAAATATGGCAAGTTAAGGGATGCCCAACTCTTGAGCACCTTTTTCATATTTTCATGCATGGATTACCAAAAAATGGTGCACAATATATACTCTAAAAGTCACAAAAATTCCAAAAAAAATTTGGATAAATTCGGTGCAAAATTGAAAGAGTTTTGGATTTCTAAAACTCTATCTCATAGAATTCAAAATCCAAACTTATTCCTTTTTTATTTGATCCAAACCACCTTCCATGTAAGAAAGAAGAGAGGAGACCTTTTGTGAATGTGGGAGAGATCTGAGAGAGGGCTTTTATTGCACAAAATAAGTGGAGATTGACGTTGAATAAGAGAGAGGGCGTGGAGAAGGATTATGTGGCGCAAGGTGGAATCCTAGTCTTACTAGGATTCTGTCTTATGACTTGTTTTAATTTGGTTTCCCAAACCAAATCAAATCAAAATTAGATCAACCCAATTAAAATAGATCTTAATCCAATTAAGAACCTAATTTAATCAGATTAAATTAGATTTAAATTTGATTTAATTTTCTAATCAAATTAGAAATTAGATTGACCCAAGTCCTAGTTGAACTACGACTAGTTTTTCCTTGCACTTAGCTTATCCAATAAACCAATTGGACTTGATCCAATCAAGCCCAAACCAAATTTAATTAAATTATATTTAATTAAACTTAATCTCAGCCCATTGGCTTAATCAAATTAAGCCAATTAGCAATCGAATTGCTAATCGATCCTCCTGCAATACTTGCACTGGGTTAAATATCAATCGTATTGATCATTTAATCCTAGAACGATTCTTAATCATTGATCAACCATCCGATCGGATCATGAACTCTAATGTGTGTGATCTCATAGGTCCGAACCTAAACCGGTAGCATAGAAATAAATTTCTATACCAATCAAAGTGACCATCTAGCAATGGTACCCGACGACCGGATAGGTCGAATGTGTAGAACAACATCCTTAGAACCCATGCGGATATAGTTTTCATATAATTCATCCCCTTGACCAAAATGATTATAGGACACCCCAGAGTTCAACTGTCAACTCTGATTAGGTTGTCCACATTGTATTTCAAAATATCAAATCCATCTAATGGATTACCCTGGCCAAGATTTTGCTAAATTGAAATACAGCGACTCATTCTTCTCCAACTCTTGGAGTGGTCAATCCCATCTCGATCACACCCTGACTTCGCAAGTACTTGACTGTGCCCAAAAGCCTTCCGTCCCTGAATTAGAAATTCAGTTAGTCCAGTACCAAAGCATAGTGAGTTGCTTGCAAGTCACTGAGACGATCTCAAGTCTAAGGGACACTTATACCTATATCCCATCAGAGATATTCTCAACAGCAGAATACTCTGGAGTTGGTCACGTTCAATGATGATGTACCCTTACATCTCACCTGTATGCCATACCAGTGTCTCCACACTCCTTGGTTAAGAGGACAACCAACCCATATGGCCTACAGCGACCTATGCTCGATAGAAGCTGTTGTCCTTATTAACAGCCTATCATTTGGTCGTGAACAGTTTTAAGGACTAATCGATAAATCCTCTCTTTATCGAATCTAAATAGTCCTAAGGACTTCATCATAACAATGGAGTTCATTAGAAGATGAAAGCTTATGATGAAAATGCCAAATATATTTTATTTATTAACAAATCAATTACAATACTTGGTTGCTCAACCGTCAACAGCTTGACGATTGGCTTTTTGGGACACATTTTCCAACAACTCCCACTTATTCTAAAGCCACTCGGTACAGTATCTAATATCCATCTTCGACTTGTGGTTGTCGAACTCCTTTATTGCCAGGGCTTTAGTGAAGGGGTCGGTTAGGTTCTCCTTTTTGTCGATCTTCTGAAGGTCGACGTCACCTCGATCCACTATCTCTTAGACCAAGTGGAAGCGGTGTAAAATGTACTTCATCCACTGATGTGCTTTGGGTTCCTTCACCTGAGCTATGGCACCAGTGCTGTCGCAGTAGAGCAGGACTGGACCATCGAGGGAGGGTGCTACTCCGAGCTCGTTGATGAATTTTCTCAGCCACACAGCTTCCTTCGCGGCATCTGATGCTGTGATGTACTCCACTTCACAAACAGAGTCTGCCACAGTATGCTGCTTGAAACTCTTCCAGCAGATGGCTCCACCATTCAGAGTAAAGATATAACCCGACATACTCCTGCTGTCATCATGGTCAGATTGGAAGCTGGAGTCTGTGAACCCCACAAGTTTCAGATCTGACTCGCCATAAACCAACCATTGGTCCTTAGTATTTCTCAAATACTTAAGGATGGCTTTAACCACTTTTCAGTGGTTTTCTCCAGGATCAGATTGGTATCTACTCACTACTCCTAGTGAGTATGCCACATCTGGTCTTGTACATATCATGGCGTACATGATAGATCCCACGGCTGAAGCATATGGGACTCTACTCATACGCTCTCTCTCTTCAGGAGTTGTCGGACAATCCTTCTTAGAGAGAGAAATTCCTTGGCCTATCGATAGATAGCCCTTCTTGGAATTCTCCATGCTGAACCTCTTCAGCACAGTGTCTATGTACATGGACTGGGATAACCCAAGCATCCTTTTAGATCTATCCCTATAGATCTTCATCTCTAGGATGTAGGATGCTTCACCCAAGTTCTTCATGGAGAACTGTGATGACAACCAAACTTTTATTCCCTGTAGTGCGGGGATGTCATTCCCGATTAAGAGAATGTCATCCACGTACAAGACAAGGAATACCATAACTGGACCATTTGCCCATTTATAGATGCAGGGCTCTTCTCCATTCTTAATGAAGCCATACGTTTTGATCACCTTATCAAAACGTATGTTCCAACTCTGAGAAGCTTGCTTCAGTCCATAAATGGATCTTTGAAGCTTGCACACCTTGGACTCATCTGTGGATGTAAACCCCTCAGGTTGTATCATATACACCTCTTCAGTCAGCTCTCCATTCAGGAAAGCTGTCTTTACATCCATCTACCAGATCTCATAATCCAGATGGACAGCTATTGCAAGCATTATCCGATTGGATTTGAGCATTACCACAGGAAAAAATATCTCGTCATAGTCAGTACCATAACGTTGACGATACCCCTTGGCTACCAGACGGGCTTTATAGGTCTTCACCTTTCCGTCTGCGCCCCTCTTCCTTTTGAAGACCCATTTACACCCAATGGGTTTAACCCCTTCAGGTGGGTCAACCAATGTCCATACATCGTTGACCTTCATGGACTCCATTTCGGATTTCATGGCTTCAAGCCATTTCTCGGAATCAGGTCTCTGCATTGCATCCATATAGTGATCGGATCCTCATTATTCTCATCAAGTTCGATGGGATCACCGTCCCAGACCAAGAAACCATAGTATCTGTCCGGTTGATGTGGTACTCTACCAGATCGCCTTAATGGTGCAGGTACATTGGACTCCGGATATGATCTAATCATATCAGACTCAGGTTCAGTTATTGGTGTCGGTCCTTCTACCTGTTGAATTTCATCAAGTTCAATCTTAGAGGCAACGGTTCCTTCACCAAGGAACTCTTTTTCTAAAAAGATTGCCTTAAGACTGACGAACACCTTTTGTTCATCAGTATGGTAGAAAAAATATCCTTTTGTCTCTTTGGGGTATCCTATGAATGAGCATTTGTCAGACCTAGGTCCAAGTTTGTTTGTGACTAATTGTTTGACATAGGCCGGGCACCCCCAGACCCTAAGGTGTGAAAGTGCTGGCTTATGTCCCGTCCATATCTCATATGGAGTCTTAATTACAGACTTACTTGGAACCCTATTTAACAGATAACAGGCCGATTCGAGTGCATATCCCCAGAAGGATATCGGCAAGCTAGCAAAACCCATCATGGATCGGACCATGTCTAACAGAGTCCGATTCCTCCTTTCAGACACACCATTATGCTGTGGTGTTCCTAGAGGAGTCCATTGGGAGAGAATCCCATTCTCTCCTAGATATGTGAGAAATTCACTAGAAAGGTATTCTCCTCCTCGATCAGATCGAAGAGTTTTAATACTCTTCCCAGTTTGTTTTTCTACTTCACTTCGGAATCGTTTGAACATTTCAAATGAATCTGACTTATGTTTCATCAGATAGACATATCCATATCGGGATAGGTCATCCGTGAAAATTATGAAGTAGAAATATCCACCTCTAGCACTGGTGCTCATGGGCCCGCATACATCAGTATGTACTAGGCCCAAGAGCTCAATAGCTCCCTCTCACCTTTTTCAGTAAAAGGTGACTTGGTCATTTTACCAAGAAGACAGGACTCACAGGTTGAAAGTGATTCACAATCACTGACTTTGAGGATTCTCTTTTGAGTCAACCTGTTTATTCTGTTCTTGTTTATATGACCTAGCCTACAGTGCCATAAGTAGATATCTGACACACTATCTAATCTAGGGTGCTTGCCAGTTGAATAGACTACATTAACAGGTTGTGATAACATATACACACCATTGTTCAAATATTCACAAAAAATAGTAACACCATTTTCAATGATATTACAAATTTGTTTCTTTATTGAAATTTCATAATCATTTTTGACCAGAAGGCCTACAGAAATGACATTTAAAAAGAAACTGGGACAGAAATGACAATCATTAAGAACAATGATATGGGATTCAAATACAAGTTTCAAGATTCCTAATGCTAGAACTGGAACTGATCTTCCATCTCCAACATTCAGGAACCTCTCGCCTTGCTCGAATCTCCTACTGACCTGCAACCCCTGCAACGAATTGCAAATATGGTAAGGGCTACCGGTATCCAATACCCAGTCAGTTATATCACAAATAGAGAAATTGCAAGGAGTTATCATATAAATACCTTGCCCAGCAATAACTTGCTGCTTTCTCTGCCTGTTCGGGTCTAGGGAGGTAATGTACTGGGGACAGTTCCTCTTCCAGTGCCCCCGTTCTTGCAAAAGAAGCATTCAGCTTGACTCTTATCGGGTTTGATCTTTTTGGTCTGACACTGCACAGATGTCCCAGCCTGAACTTGCACCTTCTTCACTTTTTTCTTCTTGGTCTTCTTCCCTTTCTTAAAGGGTCGAGAACCAGAAGACGAACCTCCCACTAAGTTCACCGACTCCTTATGGAGTTGGTGATCTTTCTCAAAGTTCTGAAATAACCCCAGTAATCCATGGTAGTTTACTTCAGGCTTTGTCATTCTATAATGAGTGAGGAATGGGAGATAAGACTTGGGCAGCGAGTTCAGTATTGCATCTTTCTCAAGCTGCTCATACAAGGGAAAGCCGAGCTTGCTCAATCGTTCCATCAGCTCGATCATGTACAATACATAATCAGTGACAGAGGCACCATCCCGTATTTTGGCGTTGAAGATGGCACAACTAGTCTTGTGCCTCTCCACGTCATCGGGTGTGCCAAAGGCATCCTCCAACACTTGAAGCATGTCCTTTGGCTGAGCCGTCTCGAATCTACGACTGAACTCGTTGCTCATAGCAGCCAGCATGATACAGCGCACCATGGTCCGGTCACTGAGCCACTTCTGGTAAGTGTCTCTGACTGTTCCACGTGCATTGACAGCTGGCTCCTCAGGTGCAGGATCCATTATCACATATAGGATCTATTCATGCTCCAGGACTATCTTCAACTTTCGATACCAGCTATCAAAGTTGGATCCCACCAACTTATCATTGTCCAACAATGATCAGAGCAATAGGGAGTGGCCATATTTGCACAAAGGAGAACCATAAAGTAATTAGTAATTGATTCATTAAACCTAAAGATTTGGATTTTAATCAAAAGGTTTCTTCCACTATTTTATTCGAATTGGTAGCCTCTACCTCCAATTCGAGGAATTACCCTAATTTCTTAGCGGGTACTAGAATCCACTTAGACTGCACACAAGCCCAACTTTGGTTGGCCAACCCATGTACATCTAAGGGTAGGTTCATAACCAATTATTTCTCTAAACAATTTCTAGTAATTTTAATTTTTGCCCCAGAAACCTAATCAGTAGGCTTTGGCCTCCACTGTAAGGATCCAGTTAGGTCCAACCATTAACATGATCATACATGGTGTATCTAACCAACGAATGATTAAGCCCAACTTTGGTTGGCTCACCTAACCACCATTAGAGAGACACTTCCAAGTCGTTATATGATGAGTGATAATTCCATTAGTCAACAAGCACCAGGCCTTTGGGTCTGCAATGATTATTGAGTTAATGGACTCATTATCAAACACCTTAATGGGAGGCTATGATTCAGTTATCTCCATAACTTTATTATTTTAAGGACCTAATAATTTTAGAAGATTTAAATAATATAGAGGATGAGGTCAGATGAACCAGCTTATCATGATCCTCCCACTAGCTTCACCAAGTCAGCTTAAGGGAGACCATTAAAAGGGCTGGTCTAGGAGCACCTAAATCAGTCACACTGATTTACCTAGCTGACATGGGTCAGCTCGAATAGTCAAGTGATCCGATCAAAACATAATTTCACCAAGAGGTCAGGTAAGTTCGATCAGTGGGAGGGTCTGCCAAAGCTTGCCTTAGACACCATCAGAAATGGCCAGGTAAGCGGGCTCCCAATTAAAAACCACCGGTCTGGTTTACCTTAGACACCAACTGGTTTAATTAGTTTCGATTAGATCAACCTAACAGTTCGTGCTAGACCACTTAGCCAAGAATCAAGTCCATTTGGTTCTCGTTAAAGACATGGACTTGACCAACTACAACTATTGTAATTGATCTAGAGAATTCTTGACCTAATCTAAGACAATAATTGATTAGATTTAGTCAATTCTCTAATTAAGTCCATCTTCAATCTAACCATAGGTCTAACCCAATTAATGGACCTAATTCCCGCTAACCCATTAACCCAATGTGTTATGGTTTGTGTCTTAGGTTCTTCAATTCACAATCCTAGAACCTATTCAAACAACTTCTTAATTCTTAATTAAGTTTTGGGTGAGGGTTGGGTTTGGCTTTTCAAAAAATAATTTTCATATTTGTAAAATAATTTTACAATATGATTCTACCAACCATATTGCATGTTTGATTCATAATCATGATGCAAGTGAAATAAACATGAAACTACTTTAGATCTAATCTAAACAGGTTCATGTAATTGAAATAATTTCAACTTTAAACAATTTCTTTGCACAAAAATTATTAACAAAGAGATTTTATTTCAGATTTAAATATCTTTTAAATCTAATAAATCATAAATTTAATCTAGATCATATCTAACAAATTTATGATTAAAGATAGATCTACACAAACTAGGACAACCTTTGCACTGTAAGGGGTAAACCTTACAGCAGGACAACCTTGCAGTTTGTGATTGATCTAAAATTTTAATTTCAGATTTAATAATTAGATTATAAATTAGATATAATCTAAAAAATAATCTAAGCATATATCAATAATCATGTAATAAAGAACCTAGGCTCTGATACCAATTGTTGGAACCAGATCTAGGGTTTCAGGGTTAGATCTTGAAACTTTTTCAAGATCATACAGCGGAAGACTAAAATAAATCAAAATTTATTTTTTAAAATCAAAAAATCTCTAAATCTAAGATTCTATTACATGATTATTACATAGCATTAAATCAAAAATTAAAATATATAAATATAGCATGAACTACATGTTGATCATATCAACATGTTTCTATACTACATCTAATGTATGTATTAAACAATAGATCAGATCTATTACCTTGCAAGTTAGACGTTCTAACCCTGTTGATCTGGGCTTGAGGATGATGTTGCAAGCTGCACACGCGTCCGACCTCTAGGAGTCGTCCACACGAGCCCACGAATCTCGATCAGAAGTCCTGCTTCAGGAAATCAGCACAGTATGCTAGTACTGTGCTGATCCTTCTTTGATGGTTGATCAGGTGCCTCCTTCTTCTTGATTTGGACTCTTCCAAAGATGAAAAGTAGAAGGAGGAGTTTCAGATCTGAGACACTCTCAGAAAACTCAAGATGGAGGGAGAAAAGATATGAAAATAAAAACCCTAGAAGAAGACCCTCTTCTTCTTCACGTTTTTCTCTCTAGACACTCAAACTTGCATCTTTTATATCTCCATGACCCAAAGGTATTTCTCTCTAATTTTTGGATGGTACAAAGGTCTCTTAAATCTCTGACTTCTCCTAAAATTTTATGAAGAAACTCATCTTATATAGAGAGATATGATAGAGTCCTTGTCTAGGTCAAACACCTAGTCAAGGCTTATCCAAACATGGCAAGTTAAGGGACGCCCAACTCTTGAGCACCTCCTTCATATTTTCATATATGGATCACCAGAAAAGGGTGCATAATGTATGCCCTAAAAGCCATAAAAATTCCAAAAAAAATTTGGATAAATTCGGTGCAAAATTGAAAGAGTTTTGGATTTCTAAAACTCTATCTCATAGAATTCGAAATCCAAACTTATTCCTTTTTGATTTGATCCAAACCACCTTCCATGTAAGAAAGAAGAGAGGAGACCTTTTGTGAACGTGGGAGAGATCTGGGAGAGGACTTTTGTCATACAAAATAAGTGGAGATTGGCGTTGAATAAGAGAGAGGGCGTGGAGAAGGATTATGTGGCGCAAGGTGGAATCCTAGTCTTACTAGGATTCTGTCTTATGACTTGTTTTAATTTGGTTTCTCAAACCAAATCAAATCAAAATTAGATCAACCTAATTAAAATAGGTCTTAACCCAATTAAGAACCTAATTTAATCAGATTAAATTAGATTTAAATCTGATTTAATTTTCTAATCAAATTAAAAATTAGATTGACCCAAGTCCTAGTTGAACTAGGACTAGTTTTTCTTTGCACTTGGCTTATCCAATAAACCAATTGGACTTGATCCAATCAAGCCCAAACTAAATTTAATTAAATCATATTTAATTAAACTTAATCTCAGCCCATTGGCTTAATCAAATTAAGCCAATTAGCAATCGAATTGCTAATCGATCCTCCTGCAACACTTACACTGGGTTAAATGTCAATCGTATTGATCATTTAACCCTAGAATGATTCTTAATCATTGATCAACCATCCGATCGGATCATGAACTCTAATGTGTGTGACCTCATAGGTCCGAACCTAAGCCGGTAGCATAGGAATAAATTTCTATACCAATCGAAGTGACCATCTAGCAATGGTACCGACAATCGGATAGGTCGAATGTGTAGAACAACATCCTTAGAACCCATGCGGATATAGTTTTCATATAATTCATCTCCTTGACCAAAATGATCATAGGACACCCTAGAGTTCAACTGTCAACTCTGATTAGGTTGTCCACATTATATTTCAAAATATCAAATCCATCTAATGGATTACCCTGGCCAAGGTTTTGCTAAATTAAAATACAGCGACTCATTCTTCTCCAACTCTTGGAGTGGTCAATTCTACCTCGATCACATTCTGACTTCGCAAGTACTTGACTTTGCCCAGAAACCTTCCGTTCCTGAATTAGAAATTCAGTTAGTCCAGTACCAAAGCATAGTGAGTTGCTTGCAAGTCACTGAGGCGATCTCAAGTCTAAGGGACACTTATACCTATATCCCATCAGAGATATTCTCGACAGCAAAATACTCTGGAGTTGGTCATGTTCAATGATGATGTACCCTTACATCTCACCTGTATGCCATACCAGTATCTCCATACTCCTTGGTTAAGAGGACAACCAACCCATATGGCCTACAGCGACCTATGCTCGATAGAAGCTGTTGTCCTTATTAACAGCCTATCATTTGATCGTGAACAATTTTAAGGACTAATCGATAAATCCTCTCTTTATCGAATCTAAATAGTCCTAAGGACTTCATCATAACAATGGAGTTCATTAGAAGATGAAAACTTATGATGAAAATGTCAAATATATTTTATTTATTAACAAATCAATTACAATATTGGTTGCTCAACCGTCAACAGCTTGACGATTGGCTTTTTGGGACACATTTTCCAACAATGTGGTCATGTAGTTCAAGTTCTATGTGGATGAGAGTCAGCCAGCCAATTAGAAGCATTTACAAGTTGAGTGGCTACTAAGCTGTTGTTTCGTGCATAACGATATGAGCCTTGGATACAATGACAAACGAAGTTGAGAGGCTTGTTTCCATTAGTGAAAGCTAATACAGTACACCATGGCATACTCTAATGCATACCATGGTAAACCTAGTTAATCATATATTTGGATGGGGCAAAGTGGCTTATCAATATAGAAATGTCAAAGTCTTTGAGGAACTTGACTTCCTATCAAGAAGATGAGGCTGAAGATTATCATATGGGGTCCTCGAGATTTATAAACTAAGGCAAGAAAGAGATTTTGCTAAAGAATACAGATACCAAACTGATAGGGAGTCGATACTTTGACCAAAGTTGGACTAAAATTCAAATGTAGCTATTATTGATAAGGTTGGAGGGGCCATATTGACATAGGCCCTTGCAGACAAAATCGATTATCCCTTAATAGTAGTAGATGGGGGCAATATTATCATCTCATGATGCTAACTACATGTGCTATGAGGACTAGGAGGCAACCATACAAATGGATAGCATCAATTTTTTCTCAATTGATATGTATGTCAAGTTTATATTCCAGTGGGCAACATTATGGGAGCATTTGTTGGAAAAACAATTGTGCATTCTAGAGTTCAGTCATTCGACTTATCAAAAATCCTTATATAGACCATGGATAAAGTAGATCATTATACTATGTCCATGGAAGGATCAAAATGGAGGGCTAAGTTTTGTTTGAGTGCAAAAATAAGAGTAATAATTATGTTAGATTGATGGCTATACAACAGATTGATTTTCCTATGATAAGATCTCAGCTAAGAGGCCAACACAATAACAAATATCTAGTATCGACTATGTTTATGAAGATATTGTCATGCCTTCGACCTAAGATCACAGTGAGAGGTCGTGACAACCGCACATACTCGTGGAGCACACTCCTCACAAGTATACAAGACATTCTAAATATGATATCAATACATCATAGTGAATTAATTTAAAACATAAAGTCAAAATTTAATTTATTAACTAATCTAATGAATAACCAAATTTAAGATCTTACATCAAATAATCTCCATAAAAATTTAAAATAATAATAAAAGATCTAAGTTCAATGTATTAATAGCACAAATCTTACTTCTAGTCTCATTCCCAAGTAACACCCACATCTGTAACTAAATATCAAAATCTAAAATAAAAGAGAAGTAATGAGCTCAATAGTCCAATAAGTAATAAATATCTCAACTAGATATTTTAAATATTATCATAAAATATGATATTCAAAAGGAAATATGTTAAATAAATATAAGAATATATTTTATGCTAATTTAAACAAACTAAATTCTTACAAATATTTACATACACACATAATCATAAATCTGATTCAAAATAAATCAAATATAATTCAATAACTTTTAATGATGACCATATATATACCCTGTGGCAGGTCCAGAACTCAATTATAATAGAGTACTAATGCATGGCCTCCATTGTTAGGGTCTACTATAACCAATGCAAAACTCTTATTAGCAGGATCTATGAATACTAATATATTACCACATTAGTAGGGTCCACTAAATATTAATACACAATCTTTATTGGTAGGATCCATTAAATACCAATGCATAACCCCTATTGGTAGGATCCACTGAAATAGTTAAACTGAGAGCTCAAATCTGAATGTATATATAAATACTTTTAACAAAATAGCATATATGCATAATTTCAATCAACATACACATATACCATAACAAATCAATAAATCATAATTTTTAAAAAAATCTCATAATTACAGGATACTTTCCATTCAAAATAGTGTTCATAAATCATACATAAATCAAAAATTATTATTATTTTTTTAAATAAATTATTTAAATAAAATTTTTGAAAAAAAATGTTCATTGCTTATCTCTACAGAAATAAAGAATAGATAGACTTAATCAATCTCTAAAAAGATAGTTCAGAACTTACTATTCAAAAATATGTTCTTGTGTTAATTTTAGTTAGTAATTAATCAAAAATAAAATCTCAAATTAAAATCCACATAGAATTGAACCGAATATTAGGCGTGTCTCACATATTAGATTCCAGAAAAGGATCAGGCTAGATTATTCTAAGAAATCCTAGAAGGTGGATCCTTTAGCTTTACCAATCCCAAGATAGAAACATAGTCGAGGGAACAATAGACATGATACATAGAAAAATTAATCTAGAGAGAGAAAATAGAGAGAGATAATGAGAGAGAAAGTAGAAAAAAAGAGACTAGAGAGGAGAGAGAAGAGAGGAAATCCTCTTTTCTTACTTTTCTTTTTTTTGCTTTTCTATTTTTTTCTTTTCTAGTTTTATTCCTTCTTTTTCTTTTTCTTTTTTTTCTTTCCTATCTTCTTCTTTTTCTTCTTCTTTTTCTTTTGTTTGGCAAAA